>NW_022639486.1:1874065-1888076 GCF_010583005.1 Odontomachus brunneus | reverse complement strand
CTCTCTCTCTCTCTCTCTCTCTCTCTCTCTCTCTCTCTCTCTCTCTCTCTCTCTCTCTCTCTCTCTCTTTCTCTCTCATTCCCTTCCTCCCTTTCTCTTTGCGCTGGTATATCGCATAAAGGGACAAATTTACCGCCAGCACCCACGCGATTACCGTATTATCTATGCAGCCGGCAGTTTTCGCCGAGTTCTCGTCGCGAATGACGCTGCAACGTCGCTAGACTTCGGTATGTCGTATTCGCGCAACGATGATAACGATAATTTCCAAAGTGCAACGACCCGTCATAGTCATGGTAGCTTTGCGAATTGAAACTAATACGGAATTTCCAATCGAGCGCAACGCGGGCGCAAGTTGCGGAAATTTTCCGTAAAAATGCGCCTGTTACAGTTTGAAGACGCGGAAAATATCGGGAGACTGCATGATTGAATAATGAAATTTCTGTTCCGTTACCTCCGCCCTTGCGACACGGATTATCAGTAGCGCCGATGTATCAAGCGTCCTTTCGCTGCGGTTTGGGATTTTCGCGTTTCGCGTGGTTAAATTGGCGCTCAACTTGACCCAGAAACGGGGCGATCATGGTCCCACTCCCGGGTGCCTGTCTCAATTATTATGATATAGTTGTAAGACCGTAATTGGTTTATGGGACGAACTCGGGATGCACTCGGGAACAAAGCTCAGACTGCGCCGCGACGTGCGAGCCAGCCGTCGTTCTAGTTGCTTGTACATCTCACTTAATCACAACCGGAACAACGAGACGGGGATAATTGGAATTCGTATTGTTGCGCCGCCAGCGGGTAGCTATTTCGCCGATCTCCACAGACGCCCAGGGTCGCGGAAACGGCCGTTAGATGTTTCATTACATCGCGGCAATGAAGCATCCAATATACCGAATTGTTCGCGCTGCGTCAACGCGATCGTAGGATTTTTATGCCGAACTAATTAAAGTCGATTGCTTTCCGCTATCGCATCCAGCTCATTTATTCGTGACAGCACAAGTGTTGCTCGTAGAATATTAAATTGATCGTTAAAAGAAAATACAATTTTTTTACGTTAACGATGAAACGATGAATGTAAAAATATACTGAACTTTCTCCCTCTCTCGTTCGCATTCACGACTTTTACGACGTTAAGTTTCAGCTCGCAAAGAGACCACTTGTAAAAATCGGTTTCGCTTGACGGACGATTATGCGGAAACGTTGGCCAAAAAAAGTCAGTCGTGTACATAACACCTTAATGAAAACAAAAATTCCTTTCCTTTTCAGAGACCGCGACTCATGCACGAGAGCGACTGTTTGCAGGAGCTCTCGTCTGACGAGCCGCGGAATTTACTAAATTTTTCATACCGACCACCGGAGAACAATCCCAACCGGCTAAGATATACGTTTAAGAGCGTATCTCTGCTGGGACGAAATTTAGCGAACCTTCTTCCACTTCCCCTCTCTCTTCTCACGGACACTCATGAAATCGTAGAAACAAGATTTCTTTCGAGCAGAATTATTGCAACATTTTCCTAATTACACCAAGCGCAGAAAAATAACACACTCACTTGGATCTTAATGTCACCGTTCAAATATTATCTTAAATAACGATCTCATCTCGTAAGTAATCACCCAATTTAAAATGAAAATTAAAGAATATTCAAATTTATTCCTTTTACTGTCTGAGTTAAAAGCGTTTCGAGGTTTTACAACTTCTCAAATAACTTTTAATCCGATTTTTTCATAAAACGGAATATTTCTCAAAATTCGGTTGACGACGTGCGCAAATACTTATGTAGAGAGTGATCTATCAAATGTGATAGATCACTCTCTACATAATGTGTATTATTATCAAATGTGATTTGATAATTTAGACAAATGTTGCATCTCGAATCAAATTCCCTTTAGAAAATAATCAATTCTTCTTTATCGCGAAATCCCCACGCTAATATTTTCCGGTCAGACGTCCAGTGTATTATTGCTAATTCGGACGAACTTCGACACGTCTCGAATTAAATTTTCCAGGGAAAAGATTGATTAAAACTCTTCTTCGTCGTTGAATTGGACGTTGATATTTCCCGGACGGACGTCCCGAATGTTATTATATAAAAGCCAAGCGCGCGCGTACGTTACACGCACGAGATGCATATTCCGACACATGCGTCGCACGAAGGCGCATTATTATGCAGACCGCGCGTATTATGCGTGCACAGGACGCGTATTCCTGTGCCGTGCGTCTACCCTCGCGCACGCACGCACGCACGCCATAATATGTACGCCAAGAGCGCGGTGGATGAAAATATTTACGGCGCGGGATTCGGGACGATTATTGGTTTTCCGCTCGATCGCATACTTTTTCACTCTTCCATAGCTTATCCGGACTACCGAAGCCCGTCCTATCACCGATACGTTTTTACGTTGGCATATTGAAACTTACTGTCGACGATATGTCGCCGCAGCCGGCAAGGCGTATTACGTGCCATCGGGAGTGACGCGCGCCTGGCGACGATGAGAGCGTTCTGCTCTTGGTATATGTCACTCTCGAAAAAAAAGAACAGAAACAATATATTTCCCTCATCGTAATGTACAGAATCCCTTTTTATGGAAATCGACAGGTTCGTGTCTCGCACGATCTGTTTTACATTAATGAATATTTCATATCTGGAGCGATTTTATATCTCTACCGCCGAAGTATATGTATTTTTAAAGAGATATAGATTATATCAGATATAATCAAATTAGGTGATTTTTCGACATAAATAATCATAATGGGGGGATATGTAAGTGATTGCGGCGTTTTATGCATGTATAAATAAAAATTCAAGATTTAAAAGTTCCTACGCCACTGTAGATTGCGAAAGTTTTCCATTTGCTTTCTCGTATCTCATTTGGAGTTCGACTTCATTGTAAATTACGCATTAATACGTGTCGAATCGATTTTCACGTTGAAGTGAACTTCATGTTTTCCATTTCAGTGTACTCACATCCGATTAAATTTCCCACTGCTGTGTACAGAAAATGGAAATCTCACGTGACTGACTGAAAGGAAAGTTCAGCTTTTCTCATTCGCCTTTCGTAAGGTCTTTAGAACAATTTCCTGACACGTGACGACGACCTGTCAACGGCTTTTCCTTTCGCCTCGACATTCCTATTCCGTGTCACTCGCAGTATTACTACAAACGTGTTACAGTAGCCTTTGTGAAGGCAATGTCCATATGTATCCGTCGGACACGCGACTCCTATTTGCGTATGTAAAATGGCGAAGAAAGGGAAATCAAATATTGTGAAAGAGAGAAATGCTGAATTTTTCAAACATGATATCACCAATGTTACTTTAAACATATGTATATAGTCCGCGTATATTATATATATATATATATATATATATATATATATATATATATATATATAAAATAAATTCTTTAGTAAATTTTCTATCAAATTGTAAATAACAGATGTCTCTTAACACAATCTAAACCAAATAAAAGTGAAACTAACACAAGTGCGCAAACTCTCGATTAAGTTATATCACATTATTATGATGAATGTGAAATACACATTAAACATAATGTGAAGTATAATTCATCGCGGTTAGTTGCAAAATATATGTTATATTACACAATGCACAATTGCAACATAATAATTAATGTTTAATTGCGGTTTAACGTTGCTTTTAATCTTCATATCATTCACGTTAAATTAGGTTTAATATTACCATATAATAATATCGATATCCCAATTAACATAACTGCAATTAATTCCTTTATTTCGGTTTGCATTCTCAGTTCCGAGTCATATTCAGGACCGAATATATAATACGCGGGTCAAGCCTGATATCGAATATTCATATATAACACGAAAATTATTCCGGATCCGATAACAAACATCGCGTGAAAACTGCACTCGACGCGGAAACGCGCGACGCGCGGACCTTGCACTGCACGAGCTGATCTTGTTGAAATGCGAGAAATTCCCCTAAACAACTCCGCCACCTTAACGATCTCAAAAGGGGATTGACGGCCGTTCTTAATTTCCGCAAAGCCCCCGCTTGCGCGCGAGAATTTCAATTTCGCGAGTCTGCGGCGGGCTTACGGAAACGGGGATACAGCCCATTTCGTGCGACAACTACGACGATGTATTGCAATTACGGGGAGCCTCCCTAATCCAGAAGGAACACGCGAGTATGAGCCTGCTGTCTAAGTAGAATTAAGCGGCGGAGATACCTAAGTACATAGCCTTTGCTAAGTCGGCCGCGCAGTAGTCTTGCAGTATCCGGCACTGTAACTTGCGTGCATGTATGTGATAGAAATAGAGGGAGAGAAGGAGAGGGAGAGGGGGGGAGGAGAGAGAGAGAGAGCGAAAATCGAAGTAATGTTTGAGCAGTATGACAGTCGATAATTATTCGACGGGAAACGAGGTGTGCTATATCGCGCGTGCACGCGTACACGTTCCCTTTGATTACAGCTATTTTAGAAGCCTGTTGAAATAAAAGATCCAAAAGTTGGTAATAATATCGAAAGCAACGATATATAATTCTTTTTTGAAATTCCGATCTCGCGTTACTAATTATAAAATTCCCCGTGTGTTGCACAGACCTCGGAGGATGCAGTTGACGTGGGTGATCTATTAATATATGCGCAATAATCCTCATCAAAAAACGTCGCGGATGTACTTCAGCTATTAGGCGCGATAACTTATCGCCGTTCGCTGTTCAACTGCAAAAATTCATTTCGCGCGTTTGTCGTTCACGTATTCCTGATAAAGCGCTATTGTTCGCGCGGAAGAATCGATAGTTTCGTTCCTGTTGGTCTCTCGTATATTCGCGATTATATTACGCGACGAGAACGCGCTGCCAAGCAATCCGACGTTACGGCGAAGGCGCACGTAATACCCTCTCTCGCTGAAAAGCAACCGCGTTTGATACTCTAGTAATATAGTCGGCCATGCATACGGCAGGAAACAATAATTTTGGAAATTCTGCTTAAGCAGGAAGCACACGTGCGACGCACGAATTTATGCGAGCGCGCAATAATCGGGCGCTGTCTGCGTCGTTTATTCTCTCAGAATAAACCGCGGCCACGATCGTTCCGCAATGTTGCAAATTAAAAGTTCAGAAACCCTCGAAAAACTCGAAATTTCTCTCTCCTCTCTTCGCGATGCTCGGGGACGAAGAGGTTGCTGTGTGTGTGTGTGTGTGTGTGTGTATGAGAGAGGGGTGAAGAAATTTTTTTAAGCGCGATATTTTTGCATGAATATATCCGTAAAATGGTTCTCTGATAACGGCATTGTTACCCAACAGGATACGAAAGACGTCAGCAGTATCCGGCACCGAAGGCGAGTATGCTCAACGAGAGCAATACGGCAGAGTAAGCAAATACTCGGTACAATGCTTTTAAGAGCGTTTCGCAAGCTGCAGACGTTTGTATGTCAACGGTGCAGCTATAATATTATCGCGGATACGTGATGTAAGACTCTGTTTCTGCACATTAGACGTACGTCGCGAAACACGCCATCGACTGCACTCTCTGCGCGTCAATCCTCGTGCAGAATTCGCGCGAATATATCGCCAGAAAGAAACGAACGAATGAACGAACGTTTCACGATGAAAACAATTAGTGCCCGCTCAAAAAAAATGCGTTGCCACGCATGAGTGTACACAACTGCGCGGAATGAAACGGATAACAAGTTAGAACCCGTTACAAACGAGATACGCCGTGCTTGATTTATGCCACTTTGACAGATCATCCGACTTTCCGCGTAAAAACGAATGTGTATCCGTGCAACGTAGGGCGCGCAAAACGCACCGGGAACGTCGTGTTGTTGGAGAGCGCAATGTTTGCGGAATAGAAAATGTAAATCCGATTCGCTGCCGCGAGTCTCGTGACGCTTCAAACTTTTTAGCGAGTAAGCTTTTAACGCGCATCAAATATTGATCGTGCGCATTTAATGAATACGAATGACCGTTTTCTCTCCTGCGAAACATACTATTTCGAACGAGCGAACTGCTAGTTATAAACGTAAGAGCATCGTATGAAAACTGTACACGCATTAAATGTTCGCGATCGATGCTCGCCGCAAGTTAAAAGTTCGCTGCGAAAAGTTCGAAACGCCGCAAGTTGAGAGAGGAAGGGAAGGAGGGAGAAAGAGAGAGAGACAGAGAACGGTAGCCAACGGGAAAAAAGTTTATTTACGGTTTCCGCTTTGTGAACACGGTAGAAATTAATCATCGTGCCGGTCGGTCGGTCGGTTGTCGTCGCCGCCGCCGTTTCTGCTGCTGCTCTATTTTGCGAATCACCACGTACTGGTCCGTCGAATCACAGGAACACGCTTCAGACTCGAAAGAATTGGGCTTTTCACTTCGCGGACGTGCGCCGATCGCACCGCGCGCGTAAAAGCGTACGAAATTAGTCCCGCCGCGACGCGACGATATGCGCTCTTGCACGGCGCACTCCCATATTTGTAGTCGATAACGTACGCCGGAGCGTGTGTCGTGGTGGTTTATCAGTGCGAATGCATTAACCTTGATGAAACCCTCCGCGCATCAGGCACAGCGAGATAAGGTGTGATTAACGACGGTTGCTGTACTTTCTTGTGTGTCGGCCGATCGTATTTTACACAGGAAGTTAACGATGAGACGGTAATTACGTTAATAAACGACCAGCCAGTCTCATAATTAACTTCCCTTTCCCGTCGGTACATCTCATTTAACTAGCGGGGAGGACGACTGCATAATTCAGTTACTCCAAGATATCGGCAATCAATTATGTAAGTTTGCCGAAGAAGCTTCTAAGTGCAATACGCGGCTTACGCGTACGCGCGTATATACCAGAAATTCATAATTGCGCGCATGATTTGCATAATAATATATGTGTGGAAAATAGGAATGAGCTCTTTTTTTAAATAGCACGACGACAAAGATAAAAGCACACTGAGAAAAAAGTACTTAATGAGACTTTGCCTGAACGAAGAAAATTCATTCGAGCAAACGTTTAGTCGATTAAACCAATCATATATTAGCTGCGACGGATAATATATACTAACTGATAATTGCGATTTGCTCAGTAAATATATCAACACAACTTATCGTTACACTAACGCGTAATTTGAAGGCGGGTAACAGCCGATTTTGTCGACCCAATTGTTTTTTTCTCAGTGCAGATTGCAATGTTATGCATAAGATATTTTTCGTGAAATTAGCCATAACACATTTTATATGAGAATATCCCCGTCTCATAAAGTGTTCCCTTTTCGATCATCTTATTTTAATAATTTTTCAGACGGAGAAACTAAAAATATCAATTTATTATACACATATGGAAGGAAAAATCAAATGAATCCGCGCAGAGAAGCCCTAGTAATCTCACGATTACTATCGTCATCAATCATCCCTAAATTCGTACAATCCGTAAATTGCTCGTCCGAAAAGATCGGTTTTTCGAGCCGCGTGATAATTAGACGCTTTTTGCCGATCTCCGTGAGCATTGTGCACCCCTAAATTCTTTCGTCCTCTTTTTACATCGCCTGTAGTATTTGCACGACCGCGTGTCCGCGAACGAATTTTAATTAAAGGATCCCTTCGCAACCGACGGGCATATTTAGGCGTGCCATTTAAATGGAGCATTCCGTATATTAACGACGGTATTCCGCCTACATTTTGCACGGGAGCCATTCTCCTCGGAAATTCAATCTCGCGAATTTCCTGCACGGCATGACATTACAGAATTCATTAAAACATCGCGCTGGATCGAGCTCGGTAAATATGTCGTCAACAATCGACAACCAACCAACGCGAATGGAATTAATTTCTTTCCATTCAGGTTTTGCGCAAATACGAGAAACTATTAAAGAAGAAAATGAGAACATTCAAAAGATTTGCTTTTAAAGAAAAAAAAAAACGCACGGAGTTATATATTAGTATAACTTCTTTCCTTCTTCCTTCCCTTTTTTTATATCTAACAAGACTTACCACGAAAAATCTTTAAAAACGAGTTCAAGCCTTAGTATATTATCGAGATCCATTGAATATAATTTTAATCTTGAGCTTCTTTTCTGAGCAATTCTAATTACTTGTAAAAAATACAAAATTTCACTTTCATTTTTCTGAAGATGTTCTTCGAAGAACAAGGAGAAAATTCGTTTAGTTTCCTTTCATGAAATAAATGAAATAAGTCTTTTAATTTGATGAATATCATAATGGATATCTCCCACGATGGATATACTTAACTGATGGGAAAACTGCCCTTAGCACATTTTTACGGGATCCTTTTCATTCGGTTCCTTAATTAATATAAGTTTCTTTATCAGCGACTTTCACGATCAGCCGTCCGACCGTCCAACAGCCCGCGGCAAAGATTTTTAATTAACGAGTCTTGCTCTAAAAGCGCGTAATCGCTCGACGTATAATCAAGAAGCAAGCAACGAACGGACGGCTACTCACACATACGTCGCGCTTCATTCTTTTTTCTTTCACGAGTTTCGCTTCTTCAATTCGCTGTACGGTGTGCGGTACCTACGACGTTCCCAACGATAATTATATATTAGCGAAAGGGAACGCCTCAGCAGTAATTTCGCGCTGTTTGTTCACACTAAAATCGATAACTGCAACTCAATGGGAAACGAAATTATACTGACCAAGTACACACACACATACACACACACACACACACACACACACACACACACATATATATATATATATATATATATATATATATATATATATATATATATATATATATATATATATATATATATATATATATATATATATATATATATATATATATATATATATATATATATATATATATATATATATATATATATATATATATATATATATATATATATATATATATCACTCCATTAAAGTTAACACGTGTATTCGTGTACATTTGAATAACATCAACAATTCGATCGTCGGCGTGACTGCCTAATGATTTCATGGCGATTCTATCCATCTGCGCGACAATAGCATCATATAATTAACTAATAGCAATGTTTGCGCATGGTAACACGATAATCCTTACGGAATTACGGCTATCCAGAAATGAGCGCGTCAACTTTGGAGCTATCTCGCGCTGGTGGAGCTACTCGTCAACAGATACGCGAAAAGAAACGAGTAGCAGCAGCATCTTGCCGCTATTTAAGCATGAAACACGCTATTTCATGGCGCATCAAGGCCGGCTCTCTCGAAACTTTTAATCACGCGAGAGCGTTGGGCAAGCTCGCCCATCGCCACCTTTCCCCCATGGGCCGTCCATTTTTCCACTCGGCAGGAATGAGCCGGGCACGAAGGTAACGAGATGCTAATTGCCGCGATTACATCGCGCCGCTGAGTTCTTGATGGATTCTCTTTTTTTCGGAAGGATCACCGGAGATAGGCGAACCGGTTCGGGCGGATGATAAATAAGCCCGTTTCCGGTACTTTCACGGACTCCGCTTTTGTGAACGTGTCATTACGCCACGACTGGAATAAGAGTTCCGGGAATGATGAAGAGAATTTCGTCCGCGAAACATCCACTCCAATGAGAGCTTCATCTCGCGTGATTCGCCGATTACTCCTGACATTTCTGTCTTCTCTCGTTGGAGAGAAAACGCACAAGCAACGTGAAAGCGTATCAGGAGTGCATTTAAAGCAACAAGCGACTAACGAGAGAACGCAAGGGAAATGCGTTATTTATCGCAGGAGAGTGTTTAAATCCCCGCGATGTGCCGCGGGGCAAAAAATTAATTCCCGACTTAAGCTTTCGATTTTGAAGACCTGCAAACGCGACTCTCGCGTTCCGCGCGGACAAACGGCGCGAGATGGAGTCGCACCGTAATCAGATACCGTAGAATAAATACCCTGCGAGTTGAATTAGAGACCCGCTACGAGGATTAAGAAGAATTTCGCGGAATCACGGTTGCCACATCGCGCAGTTTTTTTTTTTTTTTGCGTGAGGAAAGAAAACGCGCGTTCTCCACATTGTAACGCGATGCGGTAACGTGACTTACGTAACATGAGCGCACAATTTCGCTGATAATACAAACCACAATGCATCGTATCGACATATTGTGTCAACGATGTTGCATAATGCACAAGGTTATGTATGGCACGTGTCATACCACACGTGTCCCTCTAAGCACGATTAGATCGTGATTTGAGATATCGGTTGTTCCTTTCTCCCAATAATAAGGTCGTCGCGTGAAGGAAATCGCTACTTCAATTTCGATCAAGCCGGAACTATCAAGTTTCAATCCCGAGTAATTTTCGCGTGTAACTTGATTTCACCGCCAAGTCACACACCGTGTACGTAGCCCAATATAGATTTTCGAACACGAGCGGGGAGAAGTGAGCGAGAACTATGCGAGAAAATTCTCAGTTGCGAAAAATATCATTCTACTGGTTAAAAAAAGCAATTACTCAATTTTCGTTTCTCTTTAATAAACAACATTCTCTTGATAATGGTCTTAAGATATACTCATCGATTTTAGAAGAGCTCATTATCAAGTGCTCAAAAGAAGAATTCACTCTCTTTACAAGAACATTACACAACTTAATCAAAGAAAAAGTTGCTTCGACTCTATCTAGTCAGCAAATTTTTGTTCACCGAATTTTTGTTTGAATATTCTTGATTGAAATGCTAAACTTATTAGGATTCAGAATATATTTCGAATAAATTGGATGCTTATGACGAATGATATATTTGCAGATACATAAACGTGTTTAAAACAGAGAAACATTCATTTGAGTGCAATATGTATTTTTTTTTTATGAAAACTTCGGGAAACGCTTCGGTTATTATTTAAGATGCGCATTACATCGCATTATAGTCTTTTGCCACTTATCTGGCCAAGAATCCCCTAAGAGACGTTTTATCGTGAAGGGAATTGCCGCTTAATGAGGCTAAACATTTGTTAGCAAGTTACGTTCGCATAACAACAACCACGACGGCGGCGATATGACTTTCACTCAGAAATCGCGGGACGGCCGTTCGAGAAGAACGTACAATTTTCCGCCACGGTAGCGGTCGTTTTGCGCGAGAAGGTGCAAAAGCATGCGTTGAGTAACCGATCAGTGCCCGTGAAATCGGCGTTTTACCGAGCACACGGCGACTTGCCGATCGGAACCGCAATGATTATTATTGTTCTGCTAGGCGCTCTATTTTTAAGTGGCTATCGAGATCAGCCAGCCGATTATCCGTCGAGTGACGCAAACCCGAAGGTTGTGACGGTGCGCGCGTTGAACGTTCGCCTATCATTACAGCCGCTGGTTACCCCATCGGTGTTTAGAAACAAGATTTCGCACACAAGCTGTTGTAAGACCCCGTGATATTCAGCAAGAAATATTTTCGCGACATCGAGTCATATAAAAGAACAACGTTTCACAAACGAATACATAGACGTCACACCGAGAAGCGCAACTTAGCGCTCGAGCTGAAAAGTGCCTCTCTCACGTTTCTTTCTCTCGTTCTCTTCGTCATAAAGTAACACTCGCGCGAACACCGTTCCGATCTTGAACTCTTTCGCCGCTCGTGCGAAATCTACTCGACGGCGGAGAATGCAATCGCCAAATTGACGTCGTGCAGAATTCGGGCGAGCCGAATCGCTAGACGAAGCACTCGAGAGATTATTCCGAGCACGATTAGAAGAAAGCGGAGTAAATGGCCGGAAAGTGGAACACCTACGAGATACAAATAACGACGTTTTTCCGGTCGACAAATCCTTATCGCGGTCACGATATAAACGCCAAGTTGGAGAAGGCTGCTCGCGACGTTTGCGTAAGTCATCCGCTGCTAATTGCACCTACTAATTACTTTCGTCTTCGTCGCCGTCGCCGTTGTCGTTGTCGCAAAGGAGCTGCCGTGAAAAACGCGGTGTTTCCACGTGCCTCGGAAGATTTCGACAAACGATCGACACTTAAAAATCGCAATCGAACCTGGACGCGGATTTTCCTCGATTTATCCTCGCCGAGGGAAATCCGCGACGATGCCCCGTAATGCTTTGAATATCGCAAGGAACACGACGATGATGGAGGCGCGGAAGTTATGATACTGTCTCTCCATTTTCGCAATTATGCCCGTTCGATTGATCAATTATCCGGTCTTATTGACGGATAGATGGATGTTCACTCTCGGAACTTGTATCATGTTCGCGCACGGGTGTAAAAGTTTGTAGAATTTCATGTACCATCCGAGATCACGGTAGATTTCCGTGCTGAAGAAAGTTTGAAATGCGGATATAAGAGAGAAAAATTTCGAGAAACGAGGCAACCATGAGAAAATACCACACTGAGAGAGGAAAATAGTCGATTTAACTAAAATTAGAGTTATTTTTCGCACCAATCATATTTTTTGTAGTAATAAGATATATATAAGATTATTATCACTGACATTATGATGGAATTTAATAAAAAGTAGCTTTCTTCGCCATAATTTATAGTAATTATCTCTCGTGATTATAAGTGTAAATACCACAAACATTTTTTTCTTTTGCGATAAATATTTAATTAATACTTATAAATAAACCGTTTCACAAATAAATTTCACGGAATAAATAACGAGTCGTGGAATTCCATTTTCGATGCTCAATTACATTTCTAATAACGTTTTCTCTCAAATTTACATAATTTGATTGTAATTCCCTCAAACCAAAAGTACTAATCAAGGAACAGGAGAACTACGACGTTATTCTACGTTTCGAAATAAGTAGAGGAACGTTTTGCAACGAAATAGTCACAAAAACGATGATTAATATTACAATTTTTCTTCGGTAATTACGTCACTCCGCGTACTGATACGTTTACTGATATCAGTGCGTGTTTAAATATTTGATGTTTGTACTGATCGACGATATGCGCTATGTATAAACACGTTATGTCGAGCTGATTAAAGCTAAAGATATTAAACATATTTTCTACACATATAACACATTCTACACATATTTTCTATAAATATAACAAATATATATATTTAACGAATAGAACCGTAGAGTTAAGAATATATATATCCAAGATGCAAGAATCAACGAAAAGAAATATTACCGTAAAAAAAAGAATTAAGGAAAAATTAAATATATAGAAGAAAAGTTTCTTTCAATTAATAAAATTTTTGATGAAATATGAACGAACCAGAAATTTCGGCTAAAATTAGCAGAATTTTGTTTAATTTTAAGATTTTCGGTTAAGTTGAAGAGAATTTTGACAACTTTAACTGGAATTTTCTGGTTCGTTCACATTTCACCAAAAATTTCATCAATCAAACATTATTTTTGTTCGTTCAAACAATAAAGAAATAATAAGGAAAAGAATTAAGATCCGTTCTCCTTCGGTTCAACAACACCTGGCTGGCGAAATCGCCGTCATAGTTTATCGGTTGGTTGGTACACATTAATGTTTAGCCCATATTAGCTGTAAATACGGCGCTATGTGCGGTGAAATTATTTACCTCGTATAATGGACGTGATTTAACGAGATTAACATGCGGCGATCTGTAATATTCGCTGTCTCTAATAAAATATTCCATTAGCGGCCGAAACGCAACAATAGCTATTAGACCGGCGTTAAATTTAAGCTTGTTACATGCTCGGCGAGGCGAGGCTGATCAACGCCGATGTAATAATCGTGTAGCAGCAGTCGAAGACGCTCATGTTTGCGTCGACGTTATCCTGCAAGGTCACGTGTTATCGTGACGAACCTGACGCCAGGGAATCTCCCGTCTCCTATCCTCTAGAGATAATTTTCCTCCCACTTAATCGATGTCAATCTCCCGCGTTTTCCATCTATCGATTTTCATCTTTGCATCGTTGCCGTTGTTACGCAATCGTATTCTTCTTGCTACATATTTAAATCGGCAATTTAAATTAATGTCGCGTGTGCATGCACGGGTACCGGTTATAAATCATGCGAAATAACAAAAATTAATGTATTGCTTTAATAATCCACACTCTGCGCGTTATTTCATCGGTGCTGCGCGACATATTTGCATGAGTCGGATTAAAATCTCTCTCTCTCTCTCTCTCTCTCTCTCTCTCTCTCTCTCTCTCTCTCTCT
>NW_022639486.1:1847848-1873171 GCF_010583005.1 Odontomachus brunneus | reverse complement strand
TCTCTCTCTCTCTCTCTCTCTCTCTCTCTCTCTCTCTCTCTCTCTCTGACGCGCGCGCGCGCGACAAAGTTACTATTATGCAACCTAACAAAATTATATCACTAACGAAGGGGCACTGTTCGATGTGGCGTGTCTTCGTCTTTGATTAAATTTTCATCGAGCCGGATAACTCTGTAATGACATTAAATTACATTGTCCGATGAAATTGCTCGCTAACAGAAGATCGACATACGCACGAATCAGGTGAAACTTAGGTTGAGTATCTGCGCTCAAAGTACCTAACACACTGTACCTGCACAGAGATATTCCTGCCCACAATTCTGTTAAGGGATTACATCAAGGGGAGCAGATTTTCGAAAAAAACAATATTGTGCAAAATGGGTCTATAAAATATCAAATTTAGTATTTTCACTGAAAAATTCCAGCTTGTAAAATAAATAAATGAAAAATGGTTTTGAAATTTGCGGAAAGCCCCAGTGAACCAATAGCTGTAACTCTAATATGCAAATAAAAAATATATATAGCTTTCAGATCACTCCTACCGAGGCCAGGATAATTGAAGCATGCTCTTTCGCAAAACAAAATTTAAATGGATACAGCGACATTAATATCCACTATAAAATTTAATTTTTTTTACCAAGATATTGTTAATAAATATGCATAACAAAAGATTCATACCCTTGTTGATTTACAACTTTTCAGAACTCCCCTAACTTTATATAATATTTGTTCCTGTAACTTTTTAAGAGAGAGTCGGTTAAATATATATTTCGTCAAAATCTGACAATTACAATGAATAACTCCGCCGAGTTGATAGCAGATAAATTTGTCTCCCCGAGTAAAATGTGAGGAAATCTGGAGGCGAGAAACTCACCACATTATAAACTGCGACGATAACGTGACTATATATTCCATTACGCGATTTGTACATTGATCTAAAAGGGAAAAATCAACCAGGAAATCACCCTGGAGGATTCGCAGACTCGTGAAAAGTTGCGCGTTAATTCCCACTCACTGGTGCGCGCGCGCGGCGTTGAATTTCGATTCAGTCGATGTGAAATTTTTCGAAAAAAAAAGAAGCAAGAGAAAAATCATTACGATTTAACGAACGGGATTTTTGCGCGAGCGGTTTGCCGCTCGGGAACGTTCCGGCCGATATTTACGTGTATTTACACGATCAATATGTCGTCGGCGGGATTCACCACGGCGGACGGAGATTACGCGTTGACTGTATTTGCAACGCGCAATCCGAATCGGCGGAGGCAAAGGCTTGCATTATATGTGTCAGTGTGTGCATCCAACGCCGTTACGGATCTATCGATCCACGGTGCGCCGCCGATATTACGCCATTACAAAACTGGCCGTACAAGCGGAGATAAACTCGTGGTAATAACGTAACGTGCGCGATGGCGAATATTCGTAGCGTATCAACGGCCGTTGCCGGGCTTTCCATACGCCACTGATATCCGTCAGTTAGCGAGGCTTCAATGTACAGCGCGCATTGCACACGGACTTCTGTGTGTTTCGGTAACAAGTGACGGTAAATTACGATTTAACGTTTTAACAAACAAAAACGCGCAGTGGCATTAATAATATTATCAATCCCGAAATGGAAGGCTCGCGATTCTTGTTAATCGGCGTTCGGAGAGTGTCATCGTTGCTCGAGTCGTTTTTCGATGCGTTTGCGCCAACAAATATTTTATAATAATAATAATAACAATAATGATAATAACAATATATAATTAATTTGCATAAATTAATTTGTATGTTATAATTTACATAATTTATGCACTGAGAGAAAAGTTCACAGTTCGGTCGAGAATTAACAAACGGGTATACGTCCCGACTTTCCAATTCGATCGGATCCAAAAAACAATCGGATGTAGACTATCCGTTCGTTGATTCTTGGTCGAATCAGATTCTTCTCTCAGTATATAAGATCTATATGTAGAGACATGTAGGATAGTGTTCGTGTCAGTGATGATCATCTCTACGTTATCGACATTTTTGGAGTTCGTCATCGACTTTGGTATCCCTTTAATGTACCCGAGGTTCTCTGAACCTCGTCGAACGACCGTGACGTCAGACGACCGTCGGCGAATTTGGCGAACAATGTGCGGACGCGCGGGCTTACTCGGTCGTGACGGGGAAGGTAAACGCATCGGCATGTCGTAATTACGGCATCCTTGGCCTTTAAAGAGATATCAGCGTCGGGGCTTCTCATGTCGTGCGGCCGTACCGAGCGACAGGAAGGGCGGCTACTGATGGTCACGCGAGTTATCTGACGATGATCCGAGCACGTCCGCTTGTCGCGGCTGCCGTGGAATTCGGATATCGTTATCGAGCATTAATCGCATGGGCTCGCAATTTAGCCTGGGCTTTACGACCGGTATTCGCCTACGTCGCGTTACGCGGCCTTCCTGCAGATACAGATTCAGATCCACTTACGTCGCGACGTCCACTCGCGGCGGGAATGAAGCTAATGTCCCCGACCGCGCACCTCGCGCAGCATCCGCAGACTGCGCCCTAGATAGGCCGATCAAGCGAAACATAAATAGCCCCGATATCGTTATCGAATTGAGGTATCGTTGCCTGATGTTTCTCTCGCCGCTCGATTAGAGAAACCGTGTCGAGATGAGAGAAGACGAATAATTAAAGAGGAATCGTTTCTCGGATGAATTAAAAGAATTCCATTTTTATCGACCAATTTTACCGATACCTGACACCGAGTCACCGAATGTGTATTAAATTCCTGCCGATTTTTCTTTCTATTTTTAAGCATCGTATGGCGTATTAAATAATAAAAGAGGAACAAGTATTTCAGGTGAATTTAAGGGTAGACTTTTATCGATCGATTTCACCGATATCTAGAGCCATCGAATGTGTATTAAAAAATAGCCCCTGCTGTTTTTTCTTTCTATTTTTAAGCATTATATGATGCATTAAGTAATAAAAGAGAAACCTCAGGTGAATTAAGAGTAGAGACTTTTATCGATGGATTTAGCCGATATTTGGAGCCATCGAATGTGTATTAAAAAGTAGTACCTGCTGTTTTTTATATTTTTAACCATTATGCAGTATATCAAATAATAAAAAAGGAACCGTCCCTCAGGTAAACTAAGGATAGACCTTTATTTATCGATTTATTAACCGATATCTGAAGCCATCGCACGTGTACCTCTTCAGTGGCGATTTAAAATGATTGGCTCGACTTCTCTCTAGAGAACAGGTTCTTTTTTAAATAAATATACCTAGATTTCTTTTTTTATTGCTATTTTCTTTAAAAAAAACAAAATGCAAAATACAATTACGTAAATATCAAGAGGAATTTGATATTTTACCACGAAAATGTTCCAGGCATACTACTTGAGAGGTTAAAAAAGTACTTCTTGTCTTTTTTTTTAAGTTTTAATCATCATATAGCATATGATCGATATGAAACCGATACCGATACGATCCTCGCACGATTGTCCGACGAGAGCAAATAGACCGACTCGAGGAACACCGCGACGACTCAGTAATCCAACACGACACTTTCGACACGACGGATTCATCTCGCCATTAGCGCTGGCGCCCATTCTTTCTTCGGAATTCAGAAATGTTTGCCGAGTGACCGGTGCTCGGAGATCGACGCCATCGTGACCCGTCGCCGTAATGTGATTTGGCTTTTAGGACACGATGCAGAAGGATTTACTGCCGGAACGGCAACGCGGGCATTTACGGTAACGTGGCCTGACGTCGATTGGAAGTTATAATACCGTGGACACGCGTCCAACGCAGAATATTCATGACGCTATATTGATTTATACTACAGCCAGGGGGCAGAGGTGGCGAGGGTGGGATGGGAGGACGAATTGAGGGGATGGGACCGGTGGGATTATGTTCGGAAGAAGTGCCGAAAATTACGGGACCGCGATCGACGCGATGGACACGCTTCGCAACGGCGGATTTGCGCGCGACGGTAACACGATAATAATCCGGCAGAATTAATAGGTACGGCAAAAGATAAATTGCCGCTGTTGTTAGCCGTGGCAACGACGATCGGGAGGTCCCGTTTCCATCCATATCCTCGCGACATCCACGATGATCCACGCTTAATCCGTCGATTAGAGGCGCCGTGGGATTTTCTCTGGCTTCCTGCAAGCTGACTTTGCCGAACCGCTACTTTTCCGTTCACAGATAGCAATCCGCAAACTACTTTTACCCGCTCTCAAAAATCACTCGCGAGTTTTCCCCACGACTCTGGGCGGAAAGCGGTTCTTGCAACTTTCTCAGTCGGGCTCGCCCGAATGACCCTTGTGCTCGCGATTGCGAAATCGCTCCATTCAGCGGCGAATGCGGCACGAAAGCACGGCGGAAAAGCGTTTCCCTAACTCGTGAAATTATCTCCGACTGTCTCGCGCTGCAATACGACGCGCTGGACACGCGCCCAGACCTCGTCGCGCTGCGGTTTCTCTGTTTATGCGCGTCAGCACAATGCAGTATTCAACGCGGTCGACGTTGTATTACAATCGGCCAGCCGCTTGAAAAATATTCCATCTGCGCGAGGCGGCGGCACGCCGTCATTAGCGACACAATGCTATTAGAATGTACGTTCTCGCGGGGCCGCAATAATTGCATTATCCCGACTCGACTATTCCCGCGCGCTCGTGTATGTCGCCGAGTCGGCAGACGCGTGCGACGAATGAACGCGCGTCGCGATATTAGCGAGACCAAGTTTTGAGTGATTATCCGAGCGAGGATATCGCAATCGAGATCGAAGTTGCAACTTTTAATTCGCGAGAAAAAAACACGCATGTCAGTTAGCCGTAGTTGTGCAAAAATGATTCAACTCGCACGAAGAGAGTATGCTTCGAAGAAAGAGAAAAATGAAAATAAAAATTTGATTATTTAAAAAGTGCAGATAACACTAAAGTTCTTCACAATCGTTTAAGAAGTCAAGCACGATCATTTTCTTCTCTTTGAGTTTGTCATTGACAAGATTAAAACGGGGTCTACAATAGAAATTGTAGAGTCGTAAGTCGTAGAAATTGACCAATTGCGGTCGATTATTCTTCTCATTGCCATTGATCAATTTCTACGACTTACGACTCTACGACTTCTATTAATTTCCATAGACTCCGCTTAATCTTTAAAAAAGATACAACTGGTGGAAAATAAAAACTGTTCTTTATTTAATAATTTCAGGCGCTCCTCCATAAAGCATAAATATTTACTATCTTACGCATAAATTTTACTATCTTCTACTTAGAAAGATACATAAACTACCCGTTAGTAACAAAATCGTAACTTAAGCGGAATTAAAAAACGTAATTTTGTGATTTAGATGGTTTTTGCACGACTACGGTCAATTACGATCGGCAATTATGTCTCATTGTGTGGGCGAAGCACCCGTTGCAAATTTAAATTAGCCAAGCGTGATTTTTGCATCTGTACGAAAATAACACAAAATTCGAAAAGAGATAAAAATGATTTTTTGAGTTCGGCGAGATAGTGGCTGGCTTTATCAATATTATGCGTTCGATATCAACAAATTTCAACGTCTAAACATTTACCGCGACTGGCCGATACGAGTTTGCACGAGCGCGGCCTTTCGACGCGTCCCCAAAACGGTATTTTATTTAATCGTTCCAATTTAAAGGCATCATTAAGCGGCCGCTACAGCCGATAGACAAAGCTTGATTAATTAGTTCGTCTGAAGAGCCAATTTCCATTCGTTTAACTCCCCAACACTGCTAAACTTCTTTCTCCGCTGAACGTAATTTCGACAGAGTCGAGCTTTTAATAAAAGCACCTTTGCCTCTTGTAGACTTATGCTCGATTTAATCGCACGCTCGAGAGAGCCTTCGTAATAATAAGCTAATCGAAAATTGCACAAACGAATCCATTGTGAACCTAATTTGATAAAACATTAATTAAACGAATCGAGCGAAAATCCACCGATCCTTGTTTCAATATAAAGTTGCGTAATATTAAAGTTAAGAGGCCGCAGCCAATTAAGCACTTCACAGACACAACAAAAATCGTGAAAACTTTATTCTACGGTTAATTTGAAATAGACCACGTGACGTTTCCAGCCAAATCTCAATTAAAGACATTTAATTAGCGAGACGTTTAATCACGAAAATTTACAGCAAAAAATGTTGTAAATAAAAGTGAAGCTCGACAAAATTTCCCCCGGGCGAAATTAATTTCTAAAATCAACAATGAAATGCGCGTTCAATATTTCTGAATAATTTCGCGGGAATTACTAAGCGAGAATATTTTACACAATTTTTTAAAATTTTACTACTACCGGGGGAAGAGCGCACTCTTATTATTGGAATTCTCATTATTGCGCTCTTTCATTTAGTTCGCTAATATAATTAACTTTTGGTGAATTCCAAGTAATTGCGGCTTAAAACATGACAATTTATAAAATTGACAGTTTCATCATCAGACCTGCACATCTATCAGTGAATATCACTCAAACAGAGACTGCTACCACCCGCTAGTTCTTATTAATACACCGCGTTCGCGCGACAAAATTCCGCGGCAGTTCACACCGCGACAAAATATTTTCACTAATAACCCATCGGCAACGCTTGTCGCATCCAGCCGACGTGCGTTTTTTTCCTGGATGAAATCGCGATGACGAACCGGAAAAAAGGAGAGGGAAAGAGAGAGAGAGAAAGGAAAAAAAGCACAACGTCAAAGCCTAGCGCAGGGGGAGGGTTACGAGGCGCGATAAAATTCGCGCATGTAAATGCATTTCCAACGATTTTCATCCGCAGAACGAGCACCCGAATTTCCATGTGTGCGCGTCGTGACAGGAGGAAACACGCGAAAACCGGATAACGCGGAAAATACGAGAGGGAGGGTGGAAGAGAGAGAGTGAGAGAACGCACGCGGAGTTCGCTCGACTTTCGATTCCCGCACGTTTTTCACAATTAACTGGCCCGCGCTGCGAAACGTCGCATTTTCCCGGAGACTGTGAATATCACGTTTACGCGGAAATACGCATATTCGAGTACACGCGCTAGAATATCATCGCAAAGAGAGAGAGAGAGAGAGAGAGAGAGAGAGAGAGAGAGAGAAAGAGAGTTTGCCTGTGTGATGATGAAAATTTTTTTTTTTAATTTCTTTCTACAGCCGCTGAATTTCGCGTGATCCGCGCAGAAAATATTGGTCTTAATTCGTGGCCAGGGAGGCGAAGGGAGATGAGCAGAAGAGAATTTAGTTTGCGAAATTAGGCCACTTTCGTTAAATCAGCTCGCGGCGAAATTTTAACTTACAATTTTGCATAATATCATAATTATACGTGAATTTAAAACGTCAACGCAATATCAATCGGCTGCGTGTAGGTCTGCCGAGAAAAATGCACTTGCAAGTGTCATGCAAACGCATTTTTTAAGTTCTATCGCAAAGTAGTGAAATACATCTTCATTAAAGCGAGAAGGAGTCACGGCGTTGCGAAACTGCTGAGTTACATAACTATAGCATATTTGTAATACGCTGATAACATATAGCGGGTAATGTTATCTCCATGAATTATGGAGATTATCAAAATTTGAATATTCATTATTCATACATGTTAGCTATCATGGTTGTCTCCGACAAAATGGATTCCACCTAATGGCCTTATTTGCGAAATAATGTCGCAATAATAAATAAATCACGCAATCAGCGATGTTACAACCCGCAGCAATACGAATCTGTAATGATTCGATGAATGATTTTATCGAATGCTAACACGCGTTATATCTCTTCTTCAACGCGATATGAATGAGTCTACTTTGGCCGTCAACCAGTCACGATATCGATTCCTCAAACTACCGCGCATATCATAGCGTTCATTTGGATCAATGCTACGACGATTTATAGATTTCATCGCCTGGAAGAGACAGATGCTCATTTTCGCCGTTTTCGCGAAAATATTTTTCAGTCGGGAAAGCTGACTTTTATTTCTTTGAGTTCCCGTTGAATGGCGGGAGAAAATCGCGGGGATTCGGGCAACATCGAGATTTTCGCTCTAATTGTTCGTTACAAACATTGCGTTATAAAGAATAGTTGCCTGTGTATCCACGCTGCAGCCGGAGTAATAAAAACTTCTCCAAACGCGAAGACTACACAGCACGACCGAGAAGCTCGTGTGCACGAAGCCATCATCCTGGAATTTTCGCTGGTCCACTAGTGAGAATTCGGTAGTCTAACGTCTGACTTGCTCCGCGTTACTTATGCATGCATGCATGCACATGTGCTCACACACACAACACGTGGACGTGACATACGCGTACGTCTGTCGCGAAGTGACAGGCCCGCGTGCGGATGCGCATGATATTCCGTAACGTTTGCATCAACAGCGTATCCCGCGTATGAATCCTCCGCGTTGGCGATTTCCTTTATGCAAAAATTCCCGGCTGAAAATTTGAATAGACGCGAACTCTCCATTGCGCGTCTCTACATCGCCGACAAATGGTAATTCGACAAAATATATCGGTGATCGAGTGACTGCGAATTAATAATTGCGCATGTGATCGCGAAATCGACCGCGTGCTTTCGGTCTGAAAATAATCGACGCACTTCCTGTGTTGAAAACGACTCTTCGTGAATTCGGTGAAATATATTTGCGATATTTGTACATACTTCGCTCTATAGCACAGCAATCCTGCGGTAATGCAATTTTCTATGTATTTTACGACGTAACGAAATACGTACACGATTAAATATATTTCGCCGCATCCATGACTTAAACCGGCAAGGTTATATTGAACGTATAATCTTGTGATTTACACAACGGGATAAATTTTCGCGGGTCAAACGTACACAATAGTAATTGGCGAATAGCAAAACTATCGATTCGAGAGGCCCAGCCTCTCGAATATCTACGCCGGTATAAAGTGAAAATTTGATAGGAACCCGCTGAAACAACCCGACATCTCTGGATATGAGTGCGACTGGCCACGAAAAATATTTGCGAGACGCTCAAAGCTGGCGCGCCAATATATGCGTTCAAGCCTCGACTCTCGCTACGCAAAACCTCATCTAATGCGATCCAACCCTCGTCCTTTCAAACCCGCCCCTTTCCGCGCCTTTCTCTGCCAGATACTTCTTGCTGAAATATTCCGACATTTGGGCCTCGGCGCACATTTCTGCCTCCATGTTCATATGTGAGACGCGTCGTCGAAAAAATGTATGCGTTTCCGAAAGCACTCGGCAGTCACAGGGCTTATTTAATTTTTTATTCGTGCATCCGCTGGTAATAGCGGTGAGTCCGACCCCGTTATTTATTCGTGTCTTATTATTAAAATATGAATTTGTTCCAATGCTATTTCTCATCAATTTTGCAAGAAATAAGAGAGAAAAAGTTTAATATCTCTACTCGCATATAGCCGACATTCAATAACGTGATTATGTACGGGACGTGAGATAGTCGGCCAAACAAAGGTGTATAAACTGCGCAATAATACTCACAAAGATGTTCTTGTGTTCCGCTATTTTACGAGCGTTTGACGTAGAGGCGAACTTTTACGCCGGCGCATACCGAAATGCCAGTGAATACCGAATGTCGCCGGTAAAAGTGGAGATACAAGGAATTCTCATTAAAGCGGCGATGCACTATACACATTTCTCACATGTTTTTATTGCGATCGATAAGAGCACTGTATGCATGCTAAGTACCCGCCGAACAATATCGGTACATTGAACGACGCGCCGCGATTTACACAAGCGAGAATTCCTCCAACTCGGCTGAGCACGCGTGCGTGTAAACTCTGAAGGAATTTTGCACGCTTGCGACGATGGTGCGTATTCTACACGGAAAGAAAAATTTGTTTGTGGATCTACCGAATGTCTGGTGAAATATGAACGAATCGCACAATTCCCGTTGAAGATCCTAGTTATCCAGATTTGTGGTTAACTAGAACTTCAATTTGAACAGTTCTGATTAAGATCTTGATTAGTTAACCAGAAGCTTGTTAACTTGAATTCTGATCATGAAATTCGTTCATATTTCATTAGATATTTTGTCAATCCAACAAACATTTCTTTTCCGTGTACGACGGAATAATTCGATCGTTCGCATCGCGACATCGTATTCATCGGTCTATTTTCAGACGCTGCATGTTTGTTTTCACGTCGTGAAAAGAACACGCCTGAGCCTCGATAAATTGCACGCTTGCCCACCTGCCGCATTTTTTGCAGCGCACCTGTGAGTAAAACAGCGCGACAAATCTTCATTTCCAGTGATCTGCATCTTCTCCTCTTTCTTTCCCCTTGCCAGTCACAGGTTAATCGTCAACCCTTGCGATGCACAACGAGCTCATTTTTCTCGGATACCATGAGACGGCAACGTCATAAATTTCCACGCGAGTCGGTTAATCTTGCCCACCCGTTGCAGGTAGACTTAGGGACGCGTCGGGGATTGTTATTTCATCCGATGCAACTCTTCGCGCCCGCACCGTCTCTCCTAACCCTTTCCCGTCATAACTCTCACCCTCCAAATCCCTCCTTCTACTCTTCGTGCGCGCCGAGCCCGCGCGCGCCGTTTATCTCCGACATCCGCGGAAAATGCATCGAAGTACCGGAAGCGCCATAAATTTCGCGCCACTGCGAGTGATCCAAATCGAGGGCGGATACGAGGGAGAAAGAGAGATAGGTGTGCGGAATCGCGCGGCATCGACGCGCCGGCCGCGTCATCGCCGGTCGAAAATGAACTCCACCCGGCGATTATTCGCCGCTTATTGCCCTGACAAAATGCGAAATCCAACGCCGTATGATTCATCGTATATTGTATACGTTTCCGATCTAGTTGATCGGCATTCACGCGTATCATCGAGATTTTACGCGACGAACGTAGTGCACGTATGTGATAATTTAAGAGGCATTCTCATCGTTACATAGAACAGACTGCATATTGCTGCAGGAGGGATAAAGTTAATATTGGTAAGAGAGGGCAACAGAGAGTAAAATTCTTTTCTTGTCTAATAATCTATTTGTTGAGAAGAACAAAGGAAGAGAAGCGATTACACGGTCAATGCATCTTCCTTTTCTTTCACTATGTTTCACTTCCTCTTTTGTCTCTCCTACGTTACTCCCTCTTACTCGTACTGTGTGACAAAGAAAACACTTGACTCAGCATATCTCTGTTCTTCATTCTTGTTACCAGTCGTCGCATAAAGCGGATATCACACGGAAAAATGCAAGCAGTAAAACATAAACAGTAAGAACACTACAAATCCGAGGGTGTTATTTTGACCGAATCACTTTTTACACGTTTCTTACTGTTTGCAGTCACGTCATTTAACAGATTTAAATGCGCGCGCGTATTAAATTTACACATCTCTCTTAAATATGTTAAATGACATGACTTGGAATAAGAAATGTATAGGAAGAGCTTCAGTTTTTCAGTTTTTCAAATTACACGCTTATCCGTTTAAAAATAACACACTTGGATTTGTAGTGAAAATTGACTAATCACAATCAATTACTCCTCTTACGGTCTAAGAATAATCGATTGTGATTGGTCAATTTTTTTACCGCTTACTTTTTTCTGCGTACCATCCGCTTCAGTATGCGCAATCTATTCTACTGTGTCTATGAGCACTCTCGTGTTCATTGAATAAAAATAAATAACAGACAAACACGCGGCACTTGTGTCGCTCGATCTGAATTCGATATGACGATTGTACGTTTTTAAATATTCAGACCTATTTCCAATGACAACGCGTAGTACAGACGACGAGAGTGTCCGCGTCGGATTAATTGCCCGGTGAAATTTTTCTCGTAACAATATTCAAACACGCGAGGTATCTCACGTTCGTTATTTATCGGATTATTTTCACGCGGGGCTAAATATTTTGCGATGGCGAATTGAAATATGAAACATAGACATTAAACTAATAATTGATGACGCTGAATTTTAGCTCGGGGCTCCGACTCCCGACGTTAGAGAGGGATGTAACTTACTTGCCGCGCGCATAACTTCAAGAAGATCATTATAACTGCAGATCAAGTTGAAGAACTACCTCATTAAAGATTTATCTCGCCCTCATACATATGTGCTAAGTGGAGTCTCGAAAAGTTGGCTAAGGAAGATTGACGAACCTTGTGTCACTATTATTCTCGAACGAGCATAATTTAAAGTTTCATCACGAATATGGGTATTATACTGCGTTCAATAATTAATTTCGACTGACACATTTGACAATCGTGATTTTAATTGCGAGTAAAACCAGTTGAACTTTGAATCATCTTCACTCTTTGCGGAAAATTAAATCTATTCTTTTCTTTTTTCCAAAGAAAATCACGTTCAGACTGCCTCGTTTGCCGAAGGCAAAAGAATCACCCCATATATTTCTGTACGATCCCATTTGTTCCCTTTTTTATATATTCTCGATACTCCAACTAAAAAAAAGGTATCAGAGGATGGGAAAGCGTAATCAAAAAAGCGCGAAAATGAGCTCGATATTTCTCGCGACGATGATTAGAGTGCTCGGCGCGATTCGACGTAAACATAATTACAACTGTTCCTACGGAGATCGGATCCAGTAAACATTCGATAGTACGTGCTCAAGCAGTGTTGGGCGATATTGCCTAACGCCAAAAGCAATTCATTCGATCAATCGGCCTGACCCATTGTTTAACACGCGAAAAGCAGAGAATGAAAGAGATAGAGAAAGGAGAGAGAAAGAGAATCTCAGAAAGGAGAGGAGAGGAGAAGAGAGAAGCTGCTACTTAAGCACGGCTTTCAGCCCAAAGTGCTTCTCCTCGATCATAAGCACGGTTGCCCGATTTTCCCGGAGGTGAAAAGCAGCACGCGCGCTGCCACTTTTCCCTCGACAACGATTACGTGCCCGGAAATGCTAATTTCTGATCACACCGACGCGATTTGTTATGATAGCGAAATCGGGATTTTCATGGAAGGTTCGTTACAACGGCCGAGCTAATCTTCAAGAAGTCCGATTTCCTGACAACTACAATTACCTGCCAAAGAGTCCCTAGAGAATATTACGAAACTCCCCCGCGCAACAATACGCATCCCTCTAAGTTACCGTAAATTACTACGAATGAAATTACTCTGTTTTCTCCATTGTCGAACTCTTAACGGTGAAACAACAACTTTCCGTTCCTTATTTACTCGTGAGTTATGTCGTTTTGTCGTTGTATCACTCGATTTACGTATTCTGTGCTTGAAAATCCCGCTTTCCGCAGAAGAAGACATTTCACATGGGTTTACTTTACTTTCCACAATGAACAACAAATTCTCGAAAATACAAGCAACGAAGAACTTTTGTTCCCGTCGCGCTTGTCGCCCTGTACGATTACCGTTAATCGCCATTTACAACGGTTTCGCTTCCTTTTAATAGTCGCACGATTAACCCGATAGACACTCCGTGGAGCTGGATCGAGGCCCTGTCGTTTCCGTCCCGTAGCGTTGCGCTGGTTGGCTCGAACCGATATCGACCGACACTTCCGTCTAACGAAATAAGCACCGATGCTCCGAGCGCAGGTACATCGAGAAACCACCAGTGCCACCTTAGTCGGAAGAAAATCGTTCGTTTCGCGCTCGGAAACGAAGATTTATAGCGGTGCGATAAAATTCGGCTTCGATAGCCAATGGGGTCGTAAACTCCCTTGCTCACGACTCTCTCAATGGACCACAGAGTTAATTAAAAAAAAGAGAGAGAGAGAGAGAGGAGAAGAAATAAAAAAAAAACGGAACGCGACGATACCCCTCGGCGTACACGACACACGAAACGTAAAATCGAACTCGCCACGTGAAACGTCGTTCGCGTTCGCTAATTCTCGCTCGCGTTATTTAATGATCCCTCTAACTGCGATATTTCGAGCGCGAGTCATGCAAGAGTTAACCGAAAAAATCGCAACGAGCCGTGAAGCGGTGATATTTCTCCCCGTGTCACCACGTGTAGTGGTGGTAGTGGCGATGGTAGTGACGGCGGCGGTAGTGGTGGTGTTGGAGGTGGCGCACGTGGTGCATACACCCTCGTGGAGGCGGCATTTAAACTACGCTTCCTCACACGCCAGTGTTTTATGCGCAGTGACCGTAAAATTAGTCCCGGCGGGCTAATTTTCGCGTTGTTTTCGCATCCGGCACAGAAATCGTCGTGCATAAAGCCGGGCGTGCAGTCGACCGCACCGATTTTTACGCGAAAATTAGCCAAAGGATATGAGAGTTTCTGACACATCCTGTGTCAGTGTGTTTTGTGCAACGAGGAAAATGGACTAATATGGACAAAAGAAGGGTGAAACAGAATCGGCCTCGACTTACGTCGATATTCATAGTCAATCATTATTTGAATCATTTGAACAGTCATACTGGAATGAATCTCCGAGTGATTATCCGTCTGTATTTACTGAATTTACCCATGAATATGAAGCCGCAGGTATTAATTACGGCATCAGTATCAAAAATATTAACTGATTTACAACTGAATGAATATCGGATTCTCATCCTCGCCATTTCAACTGATTGCCTGAACGAAAAGCTAGATTTTAAATGAATCCAAATTAAGTTATAGATTTTAATCGAAATTATATCTCCGATGAATCTGAAATGTGCGGGAATTAATGCGCTCCCGCCTAAACCGTTATAACATGAATTACAGTGGCGATTATTCGCTTGGATCAACCATTGAGAATACGTTACTCAAATTTCAACATGGAGGCCAAGATTCCCTGTAATCGTAGAAAAGACTCTGCAGTGATTATACGATCTCAGTCGCATTTAGCCAATAACAGTACACAGTAACAAAGTAGCACTTTGTTCCGCACGACGGGATATCGTGCCTTACGAGGGACGATCGCTGTTACGCCACGCGCGCGACGGCGCGCATAAAAAGCAGGGATTATTCCTGCTGATTTTCTCGAACGCCGCCCGACAAAAAGCTCATCAAACACGGAAGCGCATCCTCACTGTCGTCGTGTTACGAGCTTCCTCCCTCTCGCGTTGTAACGCGCCTTCAAATTATGCGTGGGGCCTATCAGTATGCGGTAGCGCGCGCGCGCGGGCGTTTCTTCCGGCTCTTCTCGTTACCTTCTCGCATAAGTAAACTCACATTTTCCCGCTAGATCTGCTGATTTTCTCTCTTTTTGTCCTCCTTCTTTCTCTTGTCAAAAGTATTCGTGTCTACGAGACGCGCGCGTCGCGTAGCGCAGAATTAATAAAGAGTCTCTGCAACATCGAGCAAGATTAGAGGTCTGAGGGAGAAATGATCGCGTCATATAAAAGGAATTTCATGCTGCGACAGATAGATGAGAAAACAGCCAATGAAATACTGAGTTTCTGGGAGAAAATATTTTATCACAAGTCGTCATCGCGATGTCACTTTGCGCGACGTTCGAAGCAAGAGACACTAGCCAAAAATCGCAATGAGAAAAAAATGTTTGCTATTTGTAATTATAATTATTCTAAATTGCAATCAAGAAAAACATTTTTTTACATTAAATTTTAATGTAATGTTAGTGATAATAACCTTGCAATGTGCATGTGACTCTTGTCACTTTCGTGTTAGAACGACTAAAAATATGGCTACAGTCAAAAATAGTTGTAATTTTACTTAGATCAACCATCTTTCTTTTCTTTTAATGTAATGCAAAACGAGTTTTATTCGCGCGTAAACCGCTTAAACTTCATCGCGTCTTATGTCGCCGACACAAATAAATAAGCGGCTACACGGCGGAGTTCTTTACTTCCGCAATGAAGCTAATTTCGGACCATGAATCTTTTTGCGGTCTGGTGAATGGGAAACCTAGAATAACACCGGTCGAGAGTCAGGAATCGTCCACAATGCGATCGCACAGTTACGTTTCAAAGTCGTATTGCCAGTTTATGAATCGAGTATATATATATTTCCTTCGGGTAAACTCGTGAAAGTGAAAGATCTCATTGAAAAATTAAATGAAACTTTCATCTTTCGCGAGTTCACGCGAAGGAAATGGATGCGTGATCGATTCATAGACTTGTGCTACGACTTTAAAACTTAACAACGACAGTAGATGATCTTTGAACCGTCCAGTTGAACGGTTCCAAAACAAAGCGAGCGGTCGACAACGCGTAGGATGCGGTCAGAGCGAAAGCGCGAGGAAAAATCTTATACCGTGCAATTCATCGGACAAATAGTCACGCTTCAGACAGAGCTTCGCGGAGGAGAATGGCGGCGCTCGAGCGGAAATAACGGGCAAAGATCTCGCGATCAAAGATCTAATTAATCTAATTAATATATGAAAGCGCAGGATGTCTATTTAATCGCGCCAATTAATTCCGCGTAATTTTCCCCGGATCGATTCGCGAGCTTCCCGCGTCCTGTGCGTCATCGTGAAATTCACTCCCGTCGTGCAACTCCGACATACGTCTGCGTGTAAGGGCGAGCGTGTTTCTGCGCTAAATAACGCGGTCTTAATTTAATGCACGAGGTGAGGTGACGAATTACCAGGAATCTTGGCAGATAACGCCGCGACAGCCGAAGAATTCGAGCCGGTGACTGTTCCTTTCCCGTCTAAAAATAAGCGCGCGCATTATACTATACACTTATATAAGTTCGCGAGTCGTAGGTGACAACCGGAGAATAAAAGCCCGGAAACGGGCTCCGTATGTTCTTCGAAGACTGTAAGCTGTCTCAACGGCGCGAGAAATCCACATTTATGCGAGTTTCGAGGAACTGCAAGTGACAATGGAAATTAAAGCGACCTCGGAATGTTCTTTTTTTTTCAAATGTAATGCGCGTGCACATTTACGTAAGTCTGTCGGGATGTCCGTCTGCAAGCGACACCGCTCGCGAGTTCGGGAACTTTGAACCCTACTGTATTTCATTCAGCGTTGGATCCCCTGTAATTTCTGCAACGCGTATCTACAATAACACCAGGGTAGCGCAAGTATTTCTGATGCGCGATAAACTTCGCCATTGTGAGAGAAACAACTCCAAATGCGCACACTTCTGAACGCGCGAGGCGGCGCACAATGAGTGATCCTCGGAATGAAGGATATTTCGACGCAGCAATATGCTCTTTTACGCACATGCGCCACCTGTTTCTTTTCCGTACAGCAGCTTCTCACCCGTGCAACTCTTCCGTTGCGAACAATCGAGACACGCTCGACTCCGCATCGAATTAGAGAGAGCGAAGCGGAAGAGTAGCCCCGCTTATTACGCGACCGGTATGCTGCCGCATATTATTACGTGGTGACGGCAACGGGCGGCTTCGATGAAAATAAACATCGTTCGCGAAGAGACATGGTCACACGACTGTGAAATTACGAGGGATCTAACTACGTCACGTGACACGAGTCAATTGTAACCATGTTTTTGCGATACATTTTAGCTACAGACGTCATACGATTATTGTTGGACCGTAATTTCAGCTCGCTTGTCTGTGCATTCGACCGAATCTGAAAATTGCGAGCAAACCTTCTTGGGAATTTGTTTCGTTGTAAAGCGAAATACAAAGTGCCGCAGTGCGAAAGAGTCCCGCTCAGAGAAGGTCGTCGTCGTCGTCGTTAACGAATCGACGCACTACCAATTCGAAAAGCATACGCGCAACTAATTGCGAACGTCGCAATTTGCAGCTATTAGTACACAACGTCGCGATAATTATACACACGGCGCAAAGTCCAACGTGATATTTGCGTGCGCGCGCCCGCGTCCGACTGAGACAGCACGAAATTAAATAAAACATTCTCGCGCAGCGGGCTTGCATTTTATTCCTTCGCGGCAAAATTACAATCGCGCGCGGTCCGGGACGCTAATTAAAAATGAGTAGATATATTTTCGAGCTTAGTAAAAAGTGTCCAGCGGACACGCGAGCGACGCGACAACTGTGCAAATTATATTTTTCTGAAATAATCTCTACTTTCTAGTTCGCGAAGAGAAAAAGAAAAGAAAAAAGGAAAGAAAAGAGCCAATGAGGTAAGGTACAATGAGGCCGCGTCGTTGTATTAAAGCGCTGCGTAATCGCCGTTTTTGTCGTATCTCTCGATACGAATCTCAAACGAGATGATTACGGCCGCGGCGAGCGCATCGTTTTTTCGCGAGCGAAGTTCGCACGTGGAACGAACAAGCGCTAAAAATCACTGTTCAATTCCACGCGATAAAAATAATTTTTGGCACGCTTCGCGTAAACATGCCCAAGGTAATCCAGCTTCATTTGCTCAGGTTGGAATAATATTCAAATAACCTTCGAACTCCGCGCTATGAAAAGGAATCACCGTCTGATTTTCGACACGTGGAACATTGGTCCCTGCATATCGCTAGATATCGATGGAAAAAAGTACGACTCATTGGGTTAACTTGTAATCATATGTGAACCGTGATGCAGCCTTATGATTGGATGTCGAAATCCAGCGGATTACATAATACATGAGTAAGAGAACCGTCTCTCTCCTGTCCTCCGCCTTCCCTCTCTCTCTCTCTCGCTTTTCGTCGACCGGCACGAGTCTCATTCCGGTTTTATAGCGGCTTCTGACTCACTTCCACGCGCTCGCGAGCAGCTTTCACGGTGCAAAAACCAATTTTCTATCACTTGCGCGCCCGAATCTCCAATACTTCATGGACCAAAAGAACAGCATAGATTGAAGTGAGAATTCTAGATTCGTCAGAATGTGATCTCTACGGAGACTTTGATTACGTTAAATAAATGGTTACTTTAATTACAGAAAGAGAGAAAAAGAAACAGAGAGCAAATAATTTTTTTGGAAATATAAAACTGTACGTAGATTCGCAGCATATTCTGACATTCGATGATACTATCCGGCATTTCGGAATCCCAGCAAAATCGACGAAACGCACGTTTCGTCAGTATCATTCCCCGGCCATGTTGGGCCGGTCGAAATTCACTTCCATTAAAAATATCGAGGCCGGTGTAAGTTCCCGTTCCAATTAAAACCGCTCGACTCTCATTCAGTGTGTCCGACAAACCAGCGCGCTCGGAAGATAGGAGAAAAAAAATTTTCGCGCCGTGCTCACACTCGCGAAACGCACGACGACGCAAAACCGACCGACGCGCGTCGTTTGCATACAAAACACGACGTACGCTCTCGCGCACTTACTTCTCTCCTCCCTTCTTCCCTCTAACTCTCTTTCTCCATTTTTATATGTACAACTGTCGTCGCAACCGACGAAGCGACAGTTTCCCCGGTTTCTTCACACTGTGGTCGAATTTCCCGAGATTTTCCGACGCAGGGCCGGACACACGAGACGCGTCATCGATCTCAGAATAAAGCGAATTGGGAAGTCGTTTGATTGATTGTTTAACTCAATGCATTATCGATGCGGTCGATGTGAATTATCTATGCTCCTGATCGTCCACGCGCAGCTTCCTCTCCTTTATTATTTACTTCCAAGAATGTATATCGTAGCATTTAATATTAACGATTCAATAGGTGACGGTAATAAAAGTGATAACGACGTAAAACATGCTACATAACAATCACGCGTGGAAGAATCGAGATAAAAATCGAAATTTTTTCGATCGGAGATCCGATAAAATCATTCTTAAGCTCGCAGAAATTATTCAGAATTGCAGAATAACTCAACCGACTCTATACGCGGGTCAGAGAGGGAAGATATACGTACGCACTTCACGCTTCTCTGTGACTTTATGAATAAATGTATTCGCGCTTTTGTGTTCTCTTTCTCTCTCTTCTTTTCCCTCTTTATGAATATATGTAAGCAGAGGCTCTCGAACCAACAAAAGCGACACGCGACATGTTCTTTCAGTCTGATACAGTACCTGCCGGAAAAGTCATTCGCGGAAAAGTTTCGCGTGTCACACATGTGAGATGCGTCAATCACGACCTTGTATCGAACAATTGGAATTACTATTGACCATAGCTGCAAGCTGCGCGTGTGTACTCGAAAGAGACGTTTCATTCCGCTAATTATATCGAAAAAAGCATCTCGAATTATTTTAAAAATGGTCGCGAATGTTATTATCGTGATCGCGCAAAAAATATTAATTAACATTGCCGCCTCGAGAGCCAAAACGCATAAATCACTTGTGTTGCTTCGCGCGAGAGAGGGGGAGTGTGCTGGAAATTTAATCTTACAAATCGTTACGAACGTAATTACTCTTAATTGCATGTCAAGTGCGATTCCGCTCCCGATGCGGAAGGATTTAACAATTACTCGACCTATTTCAGGACAGAAATAAAATTTCTCTCTGCGCACACTTTTCCCTGCCGTTAATCCGCGTGCGATTTAATAAAAACTGTTATTTGAAAATAATAACAGCGTCAAATTAATGCTTCGCTCCGAGTCCTGTTCCGTTTCCTCTACTGTACAATTTTGACACGCCGACTATAAATTACTCCGGAAATGTAACAAAGAGTAAACCGCTGTCAAATTCTCATGTGCAAATGGATCCAAGTGCTGACATAAAATTCGCGGGATTTACTTCATTGACGTATCAAATCCTTCCCCCCCACTTTAGTGCCAAAATCGATCACTCCAATCTTTTAATCAAATGTGTAAGGAAAGAAAATAAAATGAAATTATCTGATAGAGTTTCTCAACTAAATCGTGGAATTTGTCTCAAGTTAATTGCTGAACATCAGTCACAACTTGTACTTGAAATATATAAAATTTGTACTATAGACATTCGCTCAAAAAGAGAGTTATTTTCTAGTGTTAGTGTCCTATTTTTTCGTTCGAAAATGACAAACTAACGTCTGGGGACGACTCAAAATTAGCGCGCAAATTCGTGGTCAATGACTCACCTTCTACCCCGATATAATGCTCAGAAACACGACACGAACTTTAAAAAGAAGAATAAAACCGCCTCTCTGTTTTCGTTTGCGCTTTCCTATTCTCGAGGGATTGGAGGGTGAGATAATATTTTCGTTAAAATAATATTTGCCCGCGAAAAGTGGCCGCGTGGGTTCGCCGGCGAATATCTCGTTACGCCCTCTTTTTATTCCGCCCTTCATTCCGCGGTTACATCGGCTGAACAATTTCGAAAGTTCAGCGGGTATCGTAACTGTACGCTGCATCGTTATCATCGCTGGGAGCGGCGCGGTATTTGCGCGGTGTCTTTCCGTTCCCGCGCTTCGTCCGTCCCTTTGTAACGCCGCTTTCATTTTAAATACGCGAAAAGGAAGCAGCTTGATCTCGCGAGACCGCCACGAGCTACATAATGGCTTAATAACTCCGTATGAAAGGAGATCTACTTGTTCTACCTTCAATCGAAGATACTGGCGAAACGAATCGGAACGAAACTTTTCCAGCGGCGCGATGCAGCGCCTCGTGTTCCCCGTTTCAGCGTTGAAATTGAAAAGACCCGATGAATTCGTTCGGATTTCCACGTCTTTCTTCAACTTCACCGCAAGTCTCTCCGCAAAATGGAGAACGCGAATTTTATCTCTGTGTTTTTCGTACGATTATCGCGTCTCTTTGACGAGAGACGCTTCGTAAAGTTCTTTTGCCTCGGGTTTTCGCGTAGGATCATGCACGATATTTTCCATATATAATCCGTCCAATTAGACGAAACGCGATTCGCGCTGTCGAAAAGATTTCCTCCTTTACTCTCCTCTCCTACCCGCGTCTTGCTGCTCACCGTGCTGATCGTCGCGCGCTTCTTGCAAGCAATAATAAAATATATTTGCACGAGCGAATTTAACCGGCAAGAAAACGTGGACTGTCACCGTTTTGCAGTCGGCTTTCTCGTTACGCAATTTGTCCTTTACATCCCTTGGGCGCTTTGCGCGATGGTGAAGCTCGGCCTGCACCGCGTCTGTGTAAAATACGATATTTCCGCTGTCAGTCGCTCGTTCCCCGTTTCAAGAAGAACCCGTGTCGCTCGTGCGAGACGCCACGTCCGCGGAAGCGACACGAAAAAGCTGTAAAAGTCAACGGTGATATTTAATTCGCGAGAATCGGCACACAGTCTTCTCACAGGCTCGCCCGGTCGATTAAAACGCGCCGAGCACATCACAGGTTATGCATTTTTTGGCGATCGCAGATCTTCGGACAAATTCGCCAAATTGCAAGCGGATTTTATTTAAGTATCTGTTCGCAGAGCGTATCTCTAATAGCTGACGGACCTTTTACTCCCTCACCTTTAATTTTTAATCGAGAATTCTGAAGAAAAAAGAACATCTCGCTAATTAAGCTGCAAGTTTCGCCGGCGCTTTGAACATTTTATTTTCTCTCATTTGCATGCTGAATTTATTCAGCACGTTATGTATTATATGTTGGATTATTAACGAGACGGCAAATGTTATTTTCCGATAACAAATTGTGAGTTAATTAGACGAGTTTAAAGCGATAAATCACGGCGGGCGCGAGAGCGATACGTGAAAATTCCATGATTCGGTTGAAAAACTGCAACGCGCTCAATTAATTACAAGTAATTGCGGTTAGTATATCCGCAGATTTAGCTTCACACACGAATTTCTCGTATTTCCGATCTATCATAATGTTACGCGCGATCTTTGCATCAGATAAAAATAAACAACATAGAATATTCATTGCTGAATATAGAGTGTCGATATTGCGTTATAATGGAATAAATACGAATGTAAATATCGCGGTTTAGAGTGACAGTGGTTGCATAATGATCGTTAATCAATAGTTTGTACGTTCAGAGGATCAAACGTGATACTATAATCCATTTAAAATCATATTAAATTGTCTGTGTGTGTGTATGTGTGTGGGGGGGAGGGGGGTATGCGTGCGTGTATGTATAAATATATATACATATATACAAAGAAACATAGTGGAATATTATATCTCGTATATCCGATATTATATTTGTACGCGAGCGCTTTGTACGCAAGCAGACAAATACGTGAAACTTTTTCCTGACGTTTCACCACTCGCGAAATTATTACGCGTTCTGCGAAATCGACATCGAGCAAGGGTTCCAATTTCTACGCGCACACTCGTTCGACGAGCGCTGGAGCGGATAATCAGTTTGACGATCGACATTCATGGTGGCGCGCGATCGGATCAATCTACTACGGCGCCGCACTCCGCGTATCTCTGTCTACTGGAATGAGGCAAAACACTCCACAATGCGGCGCACCGCAGACCCACAAATTAGCACAGTGCGAGTGGTGGCCAAAGTTAGCAAACAGCTGACCACACACGAGAGCGCTGAAGATGCCAAGAAGTGGCGGGACTGCGTGACACAATTCTGCATCGCAGACGTGCCGTCGCGTGTACCTTAAATTAGCCCCGTTACCGTACTACCGCGAAGATTGAATCTTTTCTGAAGGCTATGTCAACCGTGTCCTCTTTTATTTCATTTAACGTCCCTCGCTCGGCTGACCACACGAATCGAGACGCTTACGCGCCTCGTAAGTTTGACAGAGCAATTCGATTGTTCGGGGCTTTAACACGTTCGTTATCCAATTCAAATTTCGAGGCAAAATTTGTCTCTTACATCATACAAAGAGAAAAAATATCTGAAAAATTGAAAATATTCATTCGGTGGGTTCTGATAACATATTCATTTAAATCTAAATTTTTTGCTTAAATACAACAACGAATTGCTTTCGTGAAAAAGCAACGACATTTTGGAAAAATACAATATTTTCTTATTTGAAGGAAATTCTTTCTCAATGCGGAAATATTTGCACAAATAAATATGTTATTAGTACCTATCGAATAATTCTTTTAGATATTTTCTCTCTTAATGCATGAAAAAATTTTTATTTTTTTAGGAGCTACGAATAAAAATAATATTCATTAATATTCGCGGCTGATGGACGGCGAGCGAAAAACTATGACCTTATTTATTCGATATGCATGATCGGGCTTACGGGAACAAATGTAACACGATGATCTTCCGTGTGACCCGTAGGTCAGTCTAATATCCTAGCGCGCGCGACACTCGTACGTACGAGTCGAATCAATTCATCGGGCATGGGAAATACCGGCGGGAGAGAGCGGGAATAGAGTGTAGAAGTTCGACAAAGTGCCGATGACACAGGCCCGGCCGACCTGTTCGTCGCACCTCCGCGGGAAAATCCACGCTCGGGGGCATCGTGAGAATGATGTTCGATAAACGGCTACATCGCCGCGGATGGTGAAGTCGACGGCGCCCCGGAGGTCCTCTTTCACAGGAGAAACGAACCGAATTCCATTAAGCGTGTCACGTCCAGAAGGACCGCAGATGCTATTTTCTCAGGGTGGAACTCCTTGTCGAAACACGATGGACTACTTCTTTCCGCTGACTCTGTTCACTCGCCATCAACGAGATGGAACGATCGCGCACCCGGTGGACGTGAGGGGGACGTGGCTAGTTTATCAATTTATCCAATCGATTTGCCGATAGATTCATTTAGAAATCAACGCGCCTCTGTCGCGATATATCGAGTCAGGACGGTACCGTACTTTTGCTGAATGCTACAATAAAGAGGATTTCCGGAATCGCTTGTGCTTCCGCGCCACTTGTGTTCGCCGGTAATATTTATTCAAACGGATTCAAAAGTCGAAAACACAGTAATTAAGCGACACGTACGGCAAATAATCGTTCGCAAAAATATCGCTGTGTCCCGTGTTTGAAACGCGAAAGACACCTGCACACATGAAAACGTGCACGCGCACGCACACGCATATACGGCGGAAACGATTTATCGTTAATCTCGCGAATAAATATGTTAATTTTGCGAGTATAAAAATGAGCGAAAATATTCTCCCGCGTAGTTAGTATATTCAAATCATCCACGATTTACATTATTACGTTACTCGTATATTGTGCGGCGTGGTCAAGCTAGAGCTACGTAAAACTCGGCTGCATTGTAATTCTACATGCCGCGAGCCATAAGTCTACCACGATATTGAAGTCTGGCGACCTCGTTACACGCCGTGACACAATCGGGCATGTGGTGGCATCGGAGTGCGTCGACCCTTTCAGAGACATACGACACGTCGTCATTTATTCACGAGGACACCCAGATACCGCAATCGTGAGTAAACCCTAAAGACACGGTCGTTGATAGGAATCGAATCCGCCAGTGCATCGCGAACAACACCCGCATCAACGCGAGGAGGCGTTTTCTCTCACGGGAGAACACATCGAGTTCCTGCCTCTCGCTCGCTCACTCCTCTCTATTTCTCTCTTTCTTCCCCGCCCCCCCCCCTCTCTCTCTCTCACTCTCTCACTTTCTCTCTATCTATATCTATCTCGCTCTCTGTATCTCCTCTTTTTCGCCTCGTTAAAGGATTTGTTCCTCCTCCACTAAATCATGGTAATATATACCGCGATTGAAACGGAAACGCAAATGCACTTTACGTTCAGAATTTTCGAGCACGAAATAGCGATAAATTTAGCTCTCTCTTTCTCTCTCTCTCTCTCTCTCTCTCTCTCTCTCTCTCTCTCTCTCTCTCT
>NW_022639486.1:1814387-1846737 GCF_010583005.1 Odontomachus brunneus | reverse complement strand
TCTCTCTCTCTCTCTCTCTCTCTCTCTCTCTCTCTCTCTCTCTCTCTCTCTTTCTCTCTCTCTCTATCCAGGAGCTCGATCGAATCTGATTTCATTATAATACATACTGAGAGAATAATCCATGATCCGATCAAAAATTAACAAACGGATATTTCGTTCGAGCAATATACATATTCGATCGTTTTTCGCGGTGATCCAATCAAGTTGCCGATCAAGTTGATCGGAACACGTATATCCGTTTGTTAATTTTTATCAGATTGTAGACTTTCCTCTCAGTGCATTATTTTCCACACGAAGAGGGACTAAGGCTATCATATTCGCGCTCTTTTCCAGCTTGTATTTTCCACAGAACTATGATCGAACCGACGCGCTTTCGACATTCGAGACTAATTGGAACTGTCGGAATATTATTAGTTTCAATTGTGGGCTCCTGTCTCGCACAGTTTCGCGTATTCTCCATCGATCTATATCGCGCGAAATATTCGCCGCACTCTCCATGAGATTAATCCTCAATTTTATACTTGGAAATTTATCGGCTCCGACTCAAAGTTGGGCGCGCGTGCACAATTGAATGTTGCGGCGGGTAATGCAGCGTCTCGTATCTGCGGCGAAATATTTAAGCGAGTTCGCGAGATCTTCGGTTGTTATTTTCGGTATATAAATCACGGCGGAGTGATCGTTTAGCACGCGCGACGCTGGCTCCCGACGTTTCCCGACGATTTCCCAACGAAATACGATTCCCCGGCCGGCGCGGAAAATATCATTCTCCTCCGCCGGCATCCGGGAACCCATCGATGCGTTCCAACACAAATCACACCTCCTCATCCAACAACGGGTATTCTTTCTCTTCCTTTCTCTGCCTCTCTTTTTCTCTTTCTCTCTCTCCCCCCTCTCTCTCCCTCTACTCTCTCTCACGTCGCCGTTAGCCTCATAAACTCTCCCGGCATTCGCAAGCCGAACCGAGGGAACGCTCCGTCGCATATCACGGTACTTCTTCGACTTCTCTGACGCATCTTCTAATAGCTACAGTATCTCAAACTATCGTAAAACCACGAAAATGGTATTTCGAGCTCTTATGTCACTCTACTATAAAATCCACTTGCTTTCGGAGGCAAAATATCGTTTCCTCGATTTCTATATCCTATCTCCTTCGTCCTGTACATCGACGTCGGGAAGGAAACGTAAAGCGCGAGAAATAATCTACGAGAAATGTAATCTACCGATATGTGTGTATGTGTGTGTGTGTGTCTGTACGCGGGATTAATTCATATCCAACAGTCCTCCTTTGCCTTTTATTTTCGTTATTAACTACACGGAACGAACGAATGCAGCTTGATCACTCTCGACGCGTTTTTCAAAGAAGGAAAAATTAACACCCCTAAATATGTATGCGAAAAACATCACGAATGTAGAACAGACAGAATGTAAATCCCAGGAGAACAACTTCCTTCTTGCGAGCGATATACTACTGGCGAGTGTTTCCAGCCAAGTTATTATATACCTGATGTACTCGACGCCACCGCGTCTCTCGATCATATGTCGCTAGCTAACGAAGTAACGATCGATAACGTCAGCCGTTCCGATATTGGAATCTCGCTGGCGGACAGTTTAACCGTCTCCTCCGGAAAAATGTGTCAAGTCGTGCGATTTATTTTCGAACGCGGTCGTTCGCGAGACGTCTATAGTTAGAAGAAATGTAGTTTTATTCGCGCACCCACGTACACGTATGTAGAGTCGATCCGTGAATGCCACGTGGGACCTCCTTCCAACAGTAGAGAGAGAGAGAGAGAGAGAGAGAGAGAGAGAGAGAGATTCACCGCTCGTTTTGACAAGGTGTTTACTATAGCCCGTGAAATCCGCAACGCGCGAATCAAGAACGCGCTGTGTGTTTTGGATAGACGAGCACCGCGATATTATTTGGCAAAATCCACGACGGTGTCTCTCCACATTCGTCTCCGGAGACACGCTCGTATATCCCGCGACTCCGCGCGACTGAGAGATCGCAGCGTGGCGCATCCGGATGCATTCTCGCGCGCTTCGGGACGCTCGTAAAGTGCAACGCGCGCGGCTCCCGTCGAAACGCGAGACGTCTTGCTAGCGAATGTAATGCTTCCAGGGTTGCGTCGCGTGAGCTGGTTGGATTGAATGTCTCGCTACACGAGAACCGAGTACTTGCCATCTTTCCTTTTACTTCCTCTTTTTCGTGCCCCTTTTTCTTTCTCTTTTTTTTCTTTTCCTCTCTTTTTTGATACTTCCTCTCTTTTTGGGTAGTTCCGTTCGCGCTCCCGCACCGATCCGGATCGCCCCGTGTATTCCCTGAAGAACAAAACGGCGAGCAAGAAATTTCGCGCAAAGAGTGACCTCGCTTGATTCGTGCGACAAGACGTTTCGTTCGTTTTTAAGAGGAATCTCGCTCGTAAATATGGAAATATATATCACGTGAAAATATATATCACGTGAAAAATGCGGAAATGCAATTTCGCGCGCCATCAAAATAATTATAATCAAATGCATATTCTTCGCTTTCCTAATTCTCGAATGCGCGTACGCGAATTGCTGGAATGAAATGTCAACAATACAACGAGATAAAATCAACAACACGAAGAAAATATGGTGCATATAATCAGAAATATTTAATTGTGAGCAACATAGTTGCGTCGTCCTAGTTATCTTTGTGTGATGGTAATATCTATGATTGATACGACTCAGTTACCTTGATATATATCATCTACATTAATGTAATTGCGTTTCATTTGGTTGTGGCAATCAGAAATTGGTTGGAGTGTACTGAGAGAAAAAATAGTTGATCCAACTAAAATTATAGTTAGTTAAATAGTTATCTCAACCACATTTTTTAAAATAAAACGGTAGTAGTAACATACATGTGAAGTTACTGTATGTCATTTAGATTATAGTAAAATTTAATTAAAAAATGGTTTTCTTGACAATAATTTATAGTTATTCTATAATTTATAATTTATAATTATTCTATATGTGACTATAACTACAAATAATAATAAAATATTATAGTTACAAATAATAAAAATGTTTTTCTCTCAGTATAATATTTACCACGAATACACCCTATTTGGAGCAACCAGATATCGTCACTGCTGCCAGTGACTCAGCAATTGCTCTGTGACTGCAGCATCCACATAATTAGCTGTTTCATATTTTATTATTGAATCTGGTTGGCAACAACTAGATTTATATACGAGCCAAACATATTATTTTTGCCAGGTACAATTTGTACATCAATGAGATGATAATTAAGTTAAACGGGAAATTATATTTCAACATGCAATTTAATAATGAACGCGCTTCTAACGCGTATCAGAGTAACGATAGGTCCCGTCACGATGGCCATTCGTCATAAGTCGTTTCCGCGGCACCCAGCTCTGCTTATTTCTCATTCAACTCAGATCATGCCAGAAAACGTAGCACGCGATTTTTCGATGTAGTACGTAAGGCATCATTCTGCCCAGATAACCTCATTCACGGACATGCATCTCCATTCTTATGCTCGCAACATTCCGGAATTTCTCGCGTATCCCCACAGACGGGCGGAAATTTTTCTCGAATCCGGCACTCAAGGCATATTTTCCTTGCAGAGCTTTCAAATTTTTTATCTCCTTTTTTTCATGTGACGAGAAGAGGAGCTGTTCCGCGGTAGAACACCGCGCGGAAGATATCTCTCGCCCGTTGACGGAGATAATTGTTATGACGGCCGGAGGAAATCGATTTCTCTCTCGCCAGATTACACGCGAAGATTACACGCGCACCGCGAAGATTTCTCAAATCAAGCTGAAACTTTGCGGAGCGATCTAATTCCAATGAATCCGACTATTCTCGAATAGCAAATCTCTAGATACGCAGAATATTTTCGCGAAAACAGCGTTGTGAAGGTTTCTCGAAAATTGGAACGTCCCGATATAACTCTGGCGCATTCAAATAAAACGCGAAGCGCAATATTAACACAGAGTGCATTTCGAAATTAACTAAAGGGGACGATTTTTCATCATTATACAGCCCCTTCCTGAATTTAGTATTAATCATAGAAAGGGGGTTTCTGTCCCCCGGCGAGCATTAATTGAAATGTATTAGTCATAGAAAAGCGGAAGAGAGAGATTCGAAATTCGACTCTACCTCGAAATAATATCGCCCTTGCAAGAAAAAGCACGGAGGTAGAATTAAAGGAACATTATCGGATTTGGCGCGAACGTGCCCGACAAAAGCGCAATAATTTATAGAGAGTACTCGAATTACGCCGGCATTGCGAGTGCAATCGAGTAAGAGCAGGTATTTCACTATTAACGACTGTCCCAGGATTCCCTAACGATCGCAAAAAATACTGCGGGCTACGGAGAGGTACAGCCTCGATGCGTTCTAACACAGATCACGCATTCTCGGTCACGAACGTAGATCTTTCCGATCGTTCCCCGCGGACACGCCGACGAGGACCCCGGCGAACCCGATCTAATTGTCGAACATCGTGCCCGTAACTCTCACGGCACGAAGCCGCTTGACGTAATGACCACGCGCTATTTGAGCGGAATAAGATTGGTAAAATATTACCGGCACGGCACGTACAGAAGCGAATTTTAAATTCTCCATTCTTTTCCGATATTGTATCGAACATGCGGTCTTATGCCGTATTTCATCGCGCGCCATTTGCGGATATAAGCAAAATTAACACTAGGCTCGTTCAGAACTTTTCATCCATAACTCAATTTGCATTAAGAAAAATGATACGACTAAGAAAGAAGCAACTTGATTCTTTTATCGAAGATTAAGCGTATGAAAGCTTTCTCCAGTTTCGCCATAAATATTGAAAATTGCAGAACGTAAACTTTTTCAATAACAAGGCTAAGAAGAAATGAGGAAAAGTCGTTATCCGTTACTTAAGCAAGATTCGCCTGCTATAAAGTATTATTAAAGAAACAAATTTTAGTACTTGCAACACTATGACCGATATTCGTAGTTACACATTATTTACTATTTTTGTTAGAGAAGCAAATTAACTACAAATATGTATTCATAAAACATTATTTAGTTATTTGGACTAACATATCTAGTTATATAAAGTATATATATGCTGACGAACAAATAATTTATAAACAGAAATGAGAGAGAGAAATATAAATTACGATTATTTATCACACACAAAAATAATGACGTACTCTGAATATCGGTCTTTATTCTGGGCTATATTGTCCGTTAAAATCGAAAACGTTTTGTACTATAAATGATTTCACACACCTTAAAATAAATCATTGCTCCCGGCATCTTTCATCCTGCCTTCTCGATCCTGCTGCTGGCTTCTTCATCACACAAGACACTCGCGTAGGTACGATTCGATCGGAGAAACACGTCAGCATCGTGTTAAATAACACGATGCTGACGAGAGCCCGATTAAATATTTCAATAGTCAATTAAATGTTTCAATTATCAAGTGGAAAATCTTAACAACACACTAATACACGTATACGCGTCGCGGATGTGCTTATCTCGTTGGCTTGAGATGTAATGACTTGGCCGCGGAGAGTGTATACGACACACACGCGCGTACGTAAACAATGAACAAAACATCGCGGCCGTTCCCCCTTCACCGACCACCGGCGTCGCCCGTCACTGAGCAGCTGAGTGATTGCGATAATCAACAATACTACGGACAAATATTACGGACCTTTAAGATGGCTAAACTATTAAATTCTCGAAATGTAAAGACGTTTGCATGTGCAGTACGTATCATAAGTGTCGCTCCTAGCACAATAGTCGTGCAAATGACGACGTACGCAATCCGGGATAATAGATTTAACATTTTATAACTCTACGTAGTTTTGCATCACGCGCAATACGTTTACGTACTTGTGTATTATAATTGTTGATTATTTTGAGGAAACGACTCTATGAAGAGAGAGAGAAACAACCAAGAGTAATGATTCCAAGAATCGACATATTGCGCGTAATCGAGAAATTCGTTTTTGTAAAAGGCTACTTCCAAGGATTGTGTGTGCCGAAAATTCGCGTCATGACGTAAACGTTATCGCACTCCTATAACAACGCGCTCTGTATTATACCGTACTCTCTCTTTTTTCTCTTGTTAGCAGACCGACACTATCTCTCGAAATTCGCGAATATTCTTGGTGCCTTCTCCCTTAATTATCACCGAATTTTTAATTCCCGATTAATAAATACGACGATCGTCTAACTCTATTAGCACTTGTGCGAGTTAATAATAATAACAAAAAAAAAATATAAAAGACGCCGACTCGACACCTCGCGACAAGTACCGGTTGCATAAACAGAAACGAGGAAACTACTGCCTAATTACGTATTTATAATACGTCTCGACAATTCCACATATGTCGGCATTTCCGATATTTATTTCCGCTTTCGCTTCCGCTTTCCGAAACTCGCTTTTGAGAGACGAAAGACGCGTAAAACGCGGAGCAATGCGGTAACAATGTGTTAGTGACGGCTGCTCGACGCGAAAGATAGATGGCCGCGCAATTGATAACGTACGCCGAGAATGCGCGTTTAAACCTGAACCTGTACGCTGTCGCGGTCCAACGCGCTCTGTAGGATACGTCTCTCTCTCCTTCTCTCTCTTACTGATGGGCAGACGCTATTTCCCGAAATTCAGTGTCACGAATATCGCTGACGTCGTCTTTTCTCTTTCCCTTTGATTATCAGCGAATTTTTGATTCCCCAGCAACAAACACGACGATTGTCCGATTCCGCTACTACTTGAATGCGAATGATAAACGACGACTCAACACGGCGCGACAAGTCTCGGTGGTACATATCGAAAAATGAGAAGATTACTTTCTAATTACGTACTCACGATACGTCCCGACGATTGGACGTCATTATCTCCGACACATCCGATACTTATTTCTACGCGAGACTCACTTTTGACAGACAAAAGACGGGTTAAAACACAGAGCGATATTGATCGATATGTCGACAGTGGTGGCTGGTGCAAAAGGAAAATGGCTCCGCCGAAAATTTGCGCGCAACACGAACGCTACCACGCTTATCAACGACGCCATCTGTACGGGCAGTTCCGCGACTTCCTTACTCTTCTATCCGATAGATCGATTAATCATCTATTCGATAATTACCGACAGCTCGATACTCAATATTTTCGACACACTTATTTCTACTATATACATTTCTTGTCATACTGGTAATTAATCCAAGAAAACGGGATGCGAGTTTTAATAAGTAAAAACTGTCTCCAGGACGGATTATAGGACGCAGAATGCAGCAGCAGATGAAAATAAGTTTCATTATAATCCTTTCTTCTCTTCTTTTGAACCTTTAAATCCTAATCGAACTTTTTAATACTAATAAAAAGTAATAATAAAATAATTATGAAAGAATGAAAGTTTATTTTATTTATCCATATATATCCTCATTAAATTATTAAATTATTATTATTATTAGATTATTACTATTAGATTATTTAATATTTATTTATCGCATATAGTTTATCTATATAAACAGTTGATATAAGTTACATGATTAATATATTGCTTACTAGAGTTAAGAATAAAGATTATGTGTTGATAAACTCTTGAGGCGATCGAAAGGCTCAAAACAATTGTAACAATTCATTGCTTTTAATTAGCGCGAATTACGATTCTGTCAAGTTTCTCCTCTCTCTCATCCTTCTCGGATCAACATCCCTGAGAATCAAATTGCCCCTAATTAAGTACTTCCGAGCTATCAGCGGCGTTTATTCCCTTCCGTATTCCATCGAAAACTGTTCGCTCGTAAATTACAAGCGCAAAAACTTGCGACCGCGGAGTAAATTTACATTCTAATATGCCGTCTTGTTATCCGACGGCCGAATTGTTAAGAGGAAGGCAATTTCGCTCGAGTGCGAAGTAGTTCTTCCCCAGATTCATTAGAAGTTCTGCCGTAGCGTGTGATAACTTTGTCGTTACATTTCCAACTTTTCTGCAAACAAGTCACGCCTCGGTGGCAAGCGCGAAATAGGATTCCCCGTACTCGCGCGCGAAAAATACCATTCCGCGGGCCAGCGAATACCAGCGGGCGGCGCACGTGCGAGTCACGAGTCGCCACCATAATTTTCGCAGATGTTTCGCGTTCCGTCGCGCAACCGCGACGCTTCTTTCCCAGGTGTGCCCCGGAGAAGAGATTAAGATACACAAAATCAAAGACAATTCTCGAACGGAATAGCGAATGCGCGCTGCGAGAACAAGTGCGCGTACATGTTGCGTTGCAATTTCGCAAGGGACATGAGTACGAATTCGCAGAGGAAATAACGCTTTCTTAGGCGAAAATGTCATGGTCAGCCCTCGCGACGTCTCGATTCATGAGATTAAACACCGCCGCCACCTGGCATTCACGTTAGAATTGCGTAAATACGCAAATCCTTCGTGATGAAGTGAAATTCGATTAAATAAGCCGAATTAACTAAGGTATAAATCTCTCGTCGTTTACTTTCTCCCTTCTAATATCTCCAAGAGTCTCCTGTATTTCTAATGGCTTTTCACTCGGAAGCGATCTCTCGATACTTTTATCCAGCGACAATGGAGCCCGGATTAATGAAACAAGACGAAAATAACGACGGCAGCTCCGGGATGTTCCGCGGAGTTCGCAGTGAGCAAACATCCAGGAACGATTTGTTCTCGAGATAATGGCTGAGAATCTTGCCGGCGCACGTGTGACTGCGCACTTGGTATTCCTACGATTCGTGCGATTTTCCCAGCCGTAAGATAATTCTTTCCAAACGCATTAAACCCGCGCTACATCACCGAGTAAGGTCGCTATAATTCTGGCCCCGTGTGCGCTATAGTCTCAGATTTTCCGCGAGTGAGTTATCGCGCGAACCCGAAGCAGGATTCGCTCGATTCGCGGCGAAAGCAAAGTTTCCCGATTCGAGACGAGTCCGTGCCGTAGATCGTGCAAAAGTAGCCATCGTTTCGTCGGACGCTCGAGCACGAGGAGAGACAGGCTCGAAAATTTCACTGGAATTTATCACCGTCGATATATCCTTATAACATTGCACCGCGTGTGACTATCCTTACTCATAAAGAACTCGAAGAGAAGAACGTAATGGAAGGACTGCCGGATATGTCGCTACGCGAGCTGCCTGTTTAGAAATCATTACGAATGATTTCACAGTTGGAAACGTAGCGAACGTCGTTTATCCATATAAGACATTAACAGTTCATGCGAATCGAGTCGAAACAATTTATTAGTTTCGCTGATAAATGAAATGCGAGGAATAAAAGTTACATGAATGCAAGCAGACAAGGTAGAGACGATTGAAAGTAATTATTTTAATAAGAAACGCGTATATTGAGAGAAAAAACAATTAAAAAATAAGAAATATTTATTTAAAATACGAAATACTATAACAATATTTTTATGCGTACCATTTTTATATTGAGAAAAAGTTTTTTTCAAATAAAGAAATATATAATTTCCTAAAATCGTCACTCTTCACGCGAAAATAATTGTTTATTCTTAAACAAATAAATTAAAAAAAAATATGCTATTAGTACCGAATAAATATTTTTTTTATTTTTCAAATATTCTTTTCTCAGGTTCTTCCAAACTCGCACGAAGCTTTTAGCTACGAGATAATTCATAGAACAAAATAGGATAATTTACAGAACGAAGTATCAATGGCAAGAAGCCGCGTTTCACGAAGTGTCAGCAAGCGTTAATTTAGGAACTTGTTAAACTTCAGAATGACGTACACGCGCACGTACGACTCTAGCAAAGTCTCTGACAATACGAGAAAATAGCTCGCGAATACTTTGCCACGCTTCAATCTGCAACTGCACCGTAACGATTTATCTTCAGACGTAAGGACGTGGCCTCGAGTCTCCAGTGGTTAAAGTCGCGCCAACTATCGCAGCCCCATGGCCCAAGTGCGACAAGCAGTGGAGTTTTCACCCCGAGACAACTCTGTCTCCTTCGGCCGCGCCGTCGTATGATTCTTAGCGGAAAGCGCGAAATAGGATTCTTCACTCGTGCGAAAAATACCATTCTACGCTACAGCGCACTCTCGACACGGAAACGTACAGGCCGATCCCCCTCGGCCCGGGCCGTCTCGACCTTGACTGAAACGTCTCCGTGACGCGCACTTGCTTACACATCTGCTTTGACAATATCGCTTATTGTTAACGCTTTTCGGCTCGGTATTTTCGATCGGTAGTGTCGCATGTCTCGTCTGTATGAGCGAAATCACGCCGTCTAAAAATAGACAAGTCGCACATCTGCCACTTGTCTGCGATGATTAACGATCTCAACGATCGTTTGCCACGGGGTCTTATCGTTTCTACCATTTTTCATGTCATTGAAATTTACGTCATAGTTGATATTATTGTTGTTATTGCAGCTATTTTTAACAGCGCGCTTCCTGTGTCGTTAATAGTCCGTACACATTTTCGATAAGATTTTGGTTCCTCGTGTTCTAGACAGAAATATTCTTCAGCTCTCTCATATCCTTACACGTCGCCTTCGCATATTTGCTAGTTACTTTTCATATTTTGCACACCATATGTCGTTTATGGAAATATATCCCGCTTAAGAATTCTACACGTCGTTTCATCCCCCCGGAATGTTTCTCCGAATACAGCTGTTGTCTTTATATCCCCTTACCTATCTCTCTATCCCGCACGCGCGTCTGTCTAATGCATAATATCTCGTTCCATTCCCAGGTCGATCAATCGTAAGCAAAATTAGAACTCGTATCTCCGCGCCCGGTAGCAAACCACGATTTGCCCGCGCTTTGTCTCGTCCTTCCAATCAGTCGGCAGAACAACAGGGAGGAGCAATGAGCTGGACGATGTGTCTATCTGTGGAATGATTTAACCGGGAAATCGGCTCGGAGCAGATCCGATTAACATGTTTGCCTGACGAGTTCCGCGAGATGATGAAGGACGGCAAATGGTGAGAGCTAAATAAACGAAGGGATAATAAGAAGGGCACGTAAATCTTATTATCTCGGAAAAGAGGATTAATTCTTGGTATCTGCTGTGCGCGCTTTGTCGATACGAGGTCGGAGAGCTGTCGGGAAATCCAGAGAGAATGGATAACGTAATGAGCGCTAACGATTCGTTGAATGTAACGGCTCCCGTGACTGACGAGCAAGAAGAGATTCCAACATGACGTAGCTTCCCGAACGACAATGAGGCAGAAATTCAGTCAGAATCTCACGAAGATCAAAAGGATCGACGTGTTCGTTACGTGACGAATGTTAACCATCCATTTGATGCGCGAAAACTCCCCCTCCTCCCTCCCCCAACAAATCTGCGGAAACTCACCAAATGGTTGGCGAAGGTCGAAGGAAAACAAGGCGGAACTTGAGACTAAATTCCATGAGTACTAATACAAGTATCAACACATTCGCGTGTTTATACTGCGGTGTTGAACCGCCCTGCCGGTCTCTGTTACTGCTAAAAGTGGAAGACGTAAAAGCCAATAAAAGGGGAAAGTCAAAACAGCGCGAAATCCCTTCGAGCCACAAAGCGGGTTTATTCGCTAATGGAAACGACCATTCCAGAGGCGCGTGCCCTTCCAGAGTATTAACGCGGCGGACTCTCCACGACTATTTTAGTAAAGCTTGCTGGTTTTCGCAAACTATAGCTGATGCTTCCCTGATAAAGTTTAACACACGACCCAAAGAATACCATCCGTTCGCTCGTGGAATTGTGGAATCGATGACACGTGACGTTCGTTTACTTCGTCGTGTTGTGCCCGATAAAGGCACACGTGTATCACACTGGTGATGAGGATGAACGAGAAGACGACGAAACATGAAGGAAAGGGAAAGAGGAAGAGAAAAGTAAGTTTATTTTGGGAAGAAAAATGAAGAGCGGAAAGAGAAAGGAAAAAGGGAAGGGAGTTTTAGGGAGAATTGAAGCAGAGAAGAAGAAGAGAGGCGGAGAGAAAGAATAAATGCAAAAGAGAAAGAGAGAGAGAGAGAGAGAGAGAGAGAATGGGAGAGAGAACACATCAAATTCAATCTAAATCAACCCAGTTTCATGAACGTCGAGTGCATCTCGGATATGTCTCGACATAAGCTCGACACCTGCACTTGACTGCATCCTTTTCTCTCTTCCTCTCTTTCTGTTTCCCTCTTATTCTCACTGCCGTTCTCGCATCCATACACTCTCGCCGTCTCCCTGCATCGTTTTCGCTCCGTCCTCGTTGCCTATTCACGTCCTGGCTCTTCTATTTCTGTCACGCACCCGCTCATCCGCGCGTCTACCACCTCTTTCGCTCCAACGATCGCTCTTCCCGCCAGTCGATCTCGTCACGGATGCGCCTGGAGTATCAGGAAAGTCCAGGGCGCGCTCGGATATCATAGAACCCGCGACACAAGTTTCGACTACAAGGTGTTTGCCAATAATTGCACGGAAGCAATAAATAGGGCGATACCCCTTATCGGGAAAACTCCTTATTTTTCTGATATTTGGCAGAATTTAATCTAACATTATATCTATCCGCATAATAATTTCTTCCCAAATTTTAACGTTAAGCATCTCGATAAATATGTCTCGTTCGAATGAAAATTCCGGTAAATTCCAATCGAAATTGATCGATAAATATGATTTAGAATACATCGCTACGCGCTATCAAATGCATTTATTACCGAACGATCTACTGTATAAGATTTGTAATCCATCATCCTCTTCTTCCGATAGGTGCATCGTTGAAAGGAAAATAAAACGTTCAATATAGTGTTTCAATATAGCGACACTTGGCGCAGGAGAGATGTGTACTAATATAACCCAATAACCAAACTCTTTCCTTTTTTTTCATTCCTCTACGTATTTATATTTGCGTAGTAAACGTGCCGCTGAGGATTGCCATGTGCAAATCCACGATTGCGTAAACTAACGAAAAACGTGTTACGAGATGAGAAGGTTAAAACATATATCGTTGCGCAATTTAAATTAAAACTTTTATTTATCAAAGGCACGGAAATGTTTTAAAAAACGAAGCCCTTTACTCGCCATCCTCACCATCCTCGCGAGAGAATCTTTGCAACCAAAATGTTTTTTATCGAACAGAATGTGTAAATTGTTTTGCACACTTTGTTATCACACTTGCCGAGTGGGATAATCGTCATCATTCACGGAGCCGAGATTCGTCCTTCTGAGTTCGTACATCGGCCTCAGACGAACGCGGCGCATGACAAAGGGTTGAAAGCAGAGATAGCGAACTCGAGTGGATTAACGAGGGCGAACATAATAGGCCACGATACTAAAGCGGAACGGCGCGATGATAAAACTAAGCACGTATAATTATGAAATTAAGGTCCCCCGTTGCGATAGAATTCACGTCGTTTTAAACGCGAATTATCCTCTCGCTCAATCTTCCAGCCACCCACGCCTCACCGCGAATCTCCCGCGCTTGCTTCCCGTAAAACATTATCGACCCTTGGAATCTACGTTACATCTGCAGAACGAGATACCGCCGCGCCAAGCGAAGTATATCCGTAATCCTACCAAGACCAAGTACTTCGATATCTTGCAGCGATCGCGCGTCCTCGTGACAAATTTACGATAATGGGCAAACGTGCACGCCGATAAAGTTACAATGCGCGTTGATGCAGATAGATAAAAAGTCAAAAGCATCGCGTACGTCGAATATAATCTGGGCGAGATCGATGATTCTTCGTTCGTTTTACGATCAGACGTATTTCGCCACTGCCGCTTAAACGCGCTCAGCGGTACCGCGCAGGCAGTAATTATGTAATTAATCTCGATTATACATTCGCGCGCTCTGGTTGACTGAAGTCGTTTAAGTCAAGTTCAATATTGTCTCACCTGCGCTCCACGGTCGCAAACTTCCAAAATCTAATTTCGGCGCAAAGATAAAGAGCGAAAATCTACATTCACGTCGCGGTACCCAGCGGCGCTTCGCGTTTCGCTCACGGTATAGCAATATCGGAGATAGCAATCCGGCAATATCCGTATACTTAAATTGAGTTTAGGCGAGAGGCATTTTCTTCCCGTGCTCATTTCTTCCTTTCCATCCTTCTCTTGATTTCTTTTTTCGTTTATAGCTGCAGCGCGAAAGAGTAAATTAATACGTGGTCTAAGTGCAAACTCCGCTCCCCTGCGAAAAGAAACGGAGGAGGTAGAATAAATTTGCGTCGTTCCATCAGTCGTGTCGCGCACGTAACGCAACATTTTTCCAAGTTTGAAAAGAACGTCGCGCGTGCATTCGCGACAGATCCGTGATTTATCATGCTGCTATTATGCGCATTGCTACACCTGGTATTCTTACATCATGGTTCCGCTATTATTCCATCGCCTGCCCCGATCCTTCGTGAAAACGTTCCGATCCATTCTCTCTCTCTCTTTCTCTTTCCCTTTCTCCTCCCGCCATACAGACACACACATATACATAAACTCTCTCTCTCTCTCCCCCCCCTCCCCGTCACTTCTCCTCTTGTTCTCTATTTCTCTTTCGACCTACTCCCTCGCCGTTCTAGGTTTGTGTACCATTTATAAATACATCGCGCCGCATGTGCCCATTGGATTGCACAGCTCGACGCGCGGAAGCCGCGGCGGAAATACACAGTAGTGTGTACTGCGGTGAATGTTTTATTATTTTTTGAGCTTTTACCTATTTTCCACTCTTTTTTTTATCAAAGAACATCGCACAAAATCCGAAGGAGAGAAGGAAAAACGTGCTAGTGATATTAATGCAATCGATATATCTACGATTGCTCAGCGTCGTTTGATATTAGACGGTCCCTTGACGTTATTACACGACGTATTACAACGTATGCGATTAGCACACGTTTAAATCAAATATTGTCATCTTTAAATTTAGAGATATGTTAGCTCACGTAATATCGGTAGCTATGTGACCATGGCAAATTTCCCCGAGACGAGGGTCGATTTTCCCGGCGTAATTCGCCGCTAATTTCGTGCATGGTGGATTTTCATCGGTTCTCATTTAACGCGAAACACCACTCGACATATTGATGTATAATTAGCGACGCAATTCCAACGTAACGATCGATCTCGCGATCCACGCGTGTACGAACCTACGCTCGCGTTTTCGCAAGCAGCTGCCGAGACAAACGCGCCGCAGTGAACCGACCGCACGACCCACCCTCGTAGCCGAAAGATCGTCGCGAACTCGTGAATTACGAAGCGAGCGGCGCTGCATCGTCCTTCTCGCTCCTGCCTACGGACTCCACGTATTTTCGGGCAAAAGCAGAAAGAGAGAGAGGTAGAGAAAAAGAAGATTAACTCACGGCATTCTAATTTCTTCCGTTCCTGACTCGCCGGGGATGATAGTGGCGCTTCGTTTCGGCGGCCGTAACGTTAACGAGGAACGGTCCCTCCGTTCGCGCTTTCGCAGTTACGCTACTACGTGCCGGTTACGGAAACCGGCGCTGTTATTTCTACCGCGCGCCCAGTCTCTCGAACGCACGTAACCGTGGCGAGCGAACGGCTGAGTCCGGATAATTACGCGACCGCGCCAATGCTCACGGTGCCGCTTGTCGTGGTATGTATGCGAGAACATACGAACGTGCGAAAGCCTCCCCTCTCTCTCCTATGACAACGGCGCCCGGTGTTTGAGAAAGAACGTTCAATTACCGAGCGTCATAACGACAAGAGAGAGAGAGAGAGAGAGAGAGAGAGAGAGAGAGAGAGAGAAAGTCGTGCATGTATCTTGCATGCTATTAAAACTAATAACTGGACTAATAAGAGAAATAAGTGAAGAAAAGAGACATTCTGGTTACTCGTACTCTAGACGAGTGCTATACCAATTATCAGGAGAAAGTTGCGAACGAAGTGATAAGATAACATCAATGCCAAATACGCCTGTAGCGCGAGATAAAACGAAATTAATCGACTTGCGCAGTCAACCGCGTACATTTCAAGCGTCAAACGTTCACACTTAGTGTCTCGCATTTAATATTAATATTGATGTGTCACCCGGTGTCACTTAGTTACAACAAAGTAAAATAGTTGTCTCGATCGGCACATCGAGGTCTTGAATTATTTGATCACGGCGTACCAAACTGGACTTTAATTGGAGCTTAGGTCCTCCGCGAATTTAAATCTCTGCGATCAAAGATAATGACGGCGTATGCATTACGGCACACATAATCGCTTGTAGCAGGTGCCTTATAGGAAGGCTAATCACTCGTTCTAATCTGCCATGGAGAAAGGGCTCGCGAAGGGCAATTAGTTCCCCTTGAGAAGAGGTAATCCGCCGTAATTTGCGCCGAGTGTGGGCGGCCCCAGCATGTATCCTTCAGGTCATTACAGCGCATGCACGCTGAGAGAAGAAGCGATAATAGAGAAAGTAAAAAGGAATGTCAGCCGTATTAGCGTTTGTTTCGTTCAAATGGAATATCAACGGCCGAAAGTGACGTTTCGGCTACGTTTCTGGTATATTCTATTCAGGAACGGTGACATCCATGTACAAGTTACAAACTTGAGAGTACAATTTACCACCGCGGAGAGTCTCGTCGTATTCTCAGGTGACCGCATTCGTTCGTAGACCCGAACCGAATTTCCAATTGAACGGTCACGGGGTGCAACGGCTCGAAATATTCTCGTGGGACAAAGCGACAATGGTGCGATCCAGCCTATAGTGCGATCGACGGAGAGACACGCTCGACCGCATCGGCGCGCGAGCAAGTGCCATACGGCCGCGATTTACTCTGGCGAGCAGGTTCGAACAGGTGTCGCTTGTCCCGGCGGAATATTCAGAAAGAGGATTTCGCGCAGGCTGATAACTCGAAGGGGATTCACATTCTCCCGCGCGCTGATGTCGCAACGCGCGGAAATGAATGCGCGGAGAGGAGGGAAACACAGAGGAACGCGGTCGCGTTTCCAGCGCGGGCCAAAAATGTGGACGTCTGTCGACTCGTTGTTCGATCGCTAACGCCAGGTCGAACAGAATGCGACGGATGGAAATTTCGCCAACGTGGGTCCGCGATCGTGTTTACGAATGACCCGCGCGATTTTCCAATTACGGTGCACTGGATTTAATTTTCATTGGATTTTAATACCAATTGATACGTCGAACTGTTTCCCGGGAAAAATTCACGAGGAGATCCACATTCGCGACTCTGTTCTCTGGTACTCGATTAACACGCAAGAGGAAACTAGAAAAGGAAGTAGTGGGAGTGAGGAGAGGGAAAGATGGAGTGATAGCAGGAGAAAGAGTTTTCTTGCGTTTCTTGATCTTATGATTTTTAATATTACATATTATAATTAATATCTGTAGAATATGCGCGAACTAAATGACGTGCGCTATGCTACTATTCTAGTAGAATTATAAAATAGAAATGAAATATTAAAGAGCAAAAGTGAGTTTGAGATAAAAAATCGATGCGTCATACGTGTAACGAACTGATTAACGTTCGCGTTTCATTATCGTTGCGATGATCATCACGCGTCATGCAAGATTAAGGACGCATTTGCCGTGTCGTCCGAAAAATTCCACGGATACGTCGCGTGTACAGAGAGGCTATCCGAGCAAAAGAAAACCAGCCTGGAATCTAATAGAAAACGCAATTCCGCGAGTAAAAAGATTCCGGTAAGCGTACCTACGTTCGCAGCGTGAGAATACGGGAATATCGAATGATCCCGAAAGAGATCTTGCCTCATAAAGAGAGGAGAAAAAGAAACAAAGGGAAGAAAAAGAAAAGGAGAATCTTGTTTCGGTAACTTTCGTTGCCCAATAATTGCGCGGTTTACCTTGCGTGCGACTTAAGCCGCATATTTCGACGTAATCGCCGTGTAGGGCCAGGATAAAGGGAAAAGAGGATGGATATCACGTCGGTGTGATGACTACGGGGCACGGCGGAGGAACACAATGTAGCGCTGAAAAGAGGGATAAAAGGTGGGCAGCTTTCAGACCGCGGTGAAGTTTCGCCGCGTCGTGAGCGCCCGCGTCGAGTAATTGAAGGCGCCTATCCGAGGTGAATCTTTCCCTCGGTTTCGCCGATAAACGCGCTTATCTCCGTCCTCTTTGAATTATGGCGCGGCTGGCCGCCTGCATTATGCAGATCAGCGGGTCATTAAGCCCGTGGGAAGAAGTCGTTCGTCACTTTGCAGGCCCCGGCGACGTCTTAATCCTACTACGCGTTGTCGCTGAGATACGCACCGTCCTCACGACCAGCTCATTTTTCATGTATTTGTCGCGCGAAATTGCGTAAAAGTTTTTACGCCCTTTACACCGGCTCTAAAGAGGGACGTCGGAAGACCGCCGCGAAGAATCACCGAAGTTACCCTCGATAATGGTTCGTTCACTGGGCTTCCTGATTAATTTTAAGGCAGTTTTTACCTTAGCTTGAAATTTCATTTGAAACACCGTCTTTTGCTCATTTTTATGACTCATCACGAGTTACGATCATGTCGCAACACATTCTGGAACAATTATTTAAAACAACGTATTGCATACTAGAACATGGTCATGTATATGTCTCACCGTACTCTTTATGAATTATTTGTACACAATTACGAGGAATGAGGCAACCTGCAGCAACCGTATTTTCACATTCGGCGTTTTTGCATAATAGTCGGACATAACCGGTAATATCCTGAAAGTGTACTCGGGCTGAGTAGATAAAGAAGCGTATTTTTCCGAGTCATATTTCACTTTACGGCGCGAAAGCTTCGCAGCTAAATCGAACACCGTTCGTTCCGCGACTTTCTTCTTCTAAGATCGGCGAGGAGCCATTGAGAGAAAAACGAACAAGAAACTTGCCGCGAGACCTGACGAAGTATACGATAATGATATGTAAGTATGGGTTTCCCCTCCCTCCTTCTCTTTTCTCCCCTATGTACAAAATATGTATGTGAGACGTGAAATACGGCGTAATGAATTATACGAGGAAGGTCAAACGATTACTCGCAGTAGAATGCGTCACGCTCGTAACTCAGACCGATTATATTTTTGTCGCCGGTGTCTGCGGGCGGATTAAAGGGAACAGCAATTTAAAGTGATTAATGACGCCCTTCTTCCTCACCCTCTTATCCGGATAATTCATTAATACACAGTAGAATTCATTCACTGTGGCCGTGAAATATTAACCGCGCGCGCCAATTGGAATGCGGTCCCGCGCCACCCTTATCACAACGCTCTACATACAATTTTGCGGAAAATTCAACATGACATTGTACAGAGCAGTATATAACACTATGCAATCGCTTGTAATGTGTGTCGATACGACATGGATCCATCTGTAGTATCAATTGAAACATAATTCATGTATGCAACAAATGGATTGCATATCGATGACACGTTAATTAAAGTTACGATTAAATCGATAGCTTGGAAATATCTCTTTCAATTCTTTTTATTCGCGAAATAAAACAGTTCCCGCGACATTGCGACTCTTCTTCTTACAACGTAGAAGATATGAGGTTGGAAAACTCCTTTTCGATGAGACAAAACGAATAAAATTAGAAATAAAACAACGACCCGAAAATATCCGCGGTATCTCCATCAGAAAACGGTTAGCCGAGAATATTTAGGCTCTCTCCCGGATATGTTTCATCCCGGTTGCAACTTTAAATATGCCCGATTTGCATTTATGACGCGTATAAGCAAACAGCGTATCGAACTGTGTGTGTACGCAAAACGCGCGATCGCAAATGTCTACTTTACAAGTTAAATCCGCGTTCAAATACGAGTTTATAGCGCGCGGAGTTCGCGTATCTGAAATTAAATCGAGTCCGATCGGGGGGGAAAGACGGAGAAAGGAGAGGAAGAGCAAGAGCGGGCGGTGCTTGCAGGAATCAAATGATATTTCCGCGCTTGAAATCGCGCAACAGTGCTTGCGCGATTTATATAATCCGCGCGCATCAGCTGCCTACGTCAAATTGCCCCGGTTAACTCGGGTTAACAATTCAAACTGTTCTTCCGAGATCAGTCTCTCGCCATACGCGCGCGCAGAGAAAGAAAATTCACCGCGGGTCACCGCCGCGTTTATCCTCATAATCTCGAAACGAGCACGAAGTGGCGGCGAAATCCCTCATGAATATTTCTTACGAGCTCTCTTGGCTACCATGCGAATTTTGCAGTTCCTATTCATCACCATCTTTTCATACGACAAGGGATATCTTTTTTTTGTTTTTATTTCGCTGTCTTTTACTATCTTCTGCATTTTATCCTTACGACCACAGACATGATGTTGTATTAGCAATTAAACAATCTCATCGTAATAGTACAAAAATCGGGATACTTATGCATACGAGAGAGAGAGAGAGAGAGAGAGAGAGAGAGAGAGAGAGAGAGAGAGAGAGGTGGCAAAACTGGAAATTCCTTTGATCCGTTTTTTTTTTAATCAATTAGGCTTTTACAATCTTATTCTGTGTCATACCACATGTAGATAAAGTAATACTCAGCATTTGATGCAAATCTACTGCCAAGATAAAAAAGTCCGAATAAAAAAAAATAATTCGAATTCGCGTGTGTTCAAGAAGTTTCCTCGATTACACCGCAAATCCAGGAGAGTGGCAAATTTGAACTTCCGTCACATATGACACTTTCACCGAAGTTTCTGACAGAAAGCCGTGAGATTTATTTCTGTCCGGGTTTTTGCGAACACACACAAACCGCGCTGTGCGTGTGCTTCTCTGTGTGCGCGCACACAGACGCGAATGTGTGCGCGCGCGCCCCAACTGCGGAGAGTCATTGCACCGAGGAGTTGGATCAATGAGGCTGATTACTCAGCTCTCCTCTCGCAGACGCGAGACAGACCGGTCCAGCCAAGCGCGCTTATTTTCCACGGAAACCGTCGTCGTTGTAGTCGCTGGCGGCGGCGGGAGAATCAAGTAGAATTGAAAACGTTTCAATTACGAACGTCAAGCATGCAAGCGGGTCTTCTCGGAAAGACACGATTTTGAGTATTTACAAATACACTAATTAAGAAACTAAGTATTTACTCCTTGATGAAAAAAATTAATTCGTAGTGGAAAAAGAGAAATCTATCGCGACAAAACAATTCTGGTGAGAAAAAAGAAGAAAAATTTATCGTTCACAATCATGGATAACTCTCGTCCGAGAGACAGTTGTCAAAGATGTGACTAATCAACTCATCGCTTTATCTTGTACAATTCAAACAGCACAATTCCAGAGCGGAAAGGGCAGCTTTTGGAGAACTATTCCAACTAAATCTCTTTCCATCAGAGACGCACTATGTATACGATATCGACGACGCGCTTAGAATCCATTTCCTTTTCCTTTCGGGACGTTGACGCCGCGATATTTGTGATATTGGATGAAGGAGAGAGCCGCGCCGTGCTATGCGCGCGCAGAGGATGCAATTTACGTGGAACTCAGCGGCGACGACGACGACGACGACGAGATTGAGGACAGGCGCGACATCGACAGCCGATATCGAAAGGGCGTAAATCGAAACACGGAAAGGTACATCGATCGCGATCCGCGTAATACACTCCTGATCGGAATTGGCATGCGCAAATCGCGCAGCGTGCTGGGTGCTCATGCAAGTCCGTGACGCACATCCTCGCGCGCGCGGACCGCATGATCCTCAATTGCAAAATTACTCGCAAGTGCAAGGCTGGTCCGCGAGCGTTAACCGCAATTGATACTTCGCCCCGATGTATCAATGTCAAACGCCGTAATACACATGGGACGTGATAATGGGGATAGATCAATTCTGGCGAGGCCGGAATTCACTCCGAGAGAATGAGAGAGAGAGAAAGAGAAAGTAGAGTAAAAAGAGAACTGCGTTGTCTTGCGCCGCCGCTCGGTATTATTTATTCTTAACGATTCAACATCTCCTTTCTCGAGAATGATTCGTACGCGGAGGAAGCTAGTGATTCAGACGCGCCAATTTTATATTTCCTATCTTCTTTCTATGAAAATTTCTATAGAAATCGAGAAAGGATTTTTCTCGAGGAAGTCGTGAAAAATCTGTGCAAAGAAAGTCCGCGTGGAGAAAAAGTGATATTAAAACATGATAGGAAGTTGAAATTAAGGACAAGAATGAATGATATATTCGATAATTTCGAATAAAAATTTCCTCCGAGCTCATAATTTCGCTGAATAACGACTAATTCTGCGGGGTGAGGTTATCGACCTGAGCGCTTCGTTAAGCCGCCCTCTTTAACCCTCGTCACTGAAGCCGCAGAAAGAAACCGAAATCAAGACCGCCGCGGAATTGCGCGCACCATGAAAACACTTAACTTCGCGCTGCTCCCCCATTAGACCCAATTTAGACCAGTCTCTCTGGATTGGCATCCCGGGACGCGCAACCCAGCTCAAACGTTCGATGCACTCGACGAAACGGCCGCTGCACTTCGACATGTCGGCCGGAAACGCGACCTTAAGTGCGGTAACGCTCGCACTTCCAAAGGCGATGGCCATTGTATGTCGCGTCGCCGAGGACCGCTCCTCTACGTACCATCGACGGTGAGATCGATAAAGGACTACGCGCGATCGAGATTCCGCCGTCGGAATATAATAATGGCGTGGCGACGTTGTTTGCGAGAAGTCCCGGCTGAAAATGGACGACGTGCTCCAACTCGAAGAGTTCGACATCATCTTCGCGACCCTCGGTGAAGACTAACACATCACCGAACTTCCATTGTTATTATATCTATCGCCTTGTAATTTCTCTTTTCTCGATGAAGAGACTCCTCATTGTCGAATTATTCGCCCGTTGTTTGCGTAAATATTTATGTATCGTTCAGCTTACTCTTCACGAACGCGTGTAATTAATAATTAGGATCAACGAATGTGTGAATAATTTCCCAACATATTTTGTCACGCTATTAAGTGGAATGACGAAATAATGAGTGCGGTTAAAAGTGATATTTTAATTTTGAGGAAACACATTGTAACTTCCCTCCCTTTCTCGTATCGATTCGGAATAAATCGCTTATCAGAGGAAATAAATGGATCATTACTACATATGTCCTCTTCCCTCCTCCCAGTACTAGAATTAATAATCATCATTCCCAATGCTTTCGATGAGTGCTGCATAAATAATTTCAGTACATTAATTTCGCACAATATTTTATATAATTCATTTCAAGACATTTTCGCGTGACAGCAAAATTGTGCTGAAATTAATGGCTATTGTTTCCCGCGATTTTAACGATTATACCGGGCACATCGTATTTCCGTGACAATACACTTTCGAGACTTCGATTTCTCCAATATATCCCACTTCTCTCCCGCGCAATGGCCATAAACTTTATCGCTGAAAAATATTACAGCGTCACGCTCGCTCCGCTGCGACGATTACTCCGATCAGCTCTAATGCCAACATAAAGACGCCGGAGCAACAGCGCTCGGAGAGTCGGTGTTCAATCGCTCGTACGGAGCACAACTCGGAATCTAATCGAGCAGCGGATTACGACGCTCTTGAGACAAGACTGAAGGACGAGGCGATTGCGGTACGGAGGAACCGAGTGCGCTACTCCGTCGCTCTTTTAATCTCCGCTCATCTGATAGAATCTAAATTTTAACGATTCGCCTCAATTGCCGTCGCTACGCTAATTACACTAATAAAAGCGAGAAGTAATAATTTATGGTAGTTAATTATCAGCGATTTGTATTAACAGATGCGGATTGTCTAACTCCGGAGAAACAGTGTTCACGTGGGAAAAGAACAACGTCCGATTTATCGTGCATGACAATTATCAACAAACGGTTCGCTACGCTCGAGGAAAGTTTCGGCCGAATTTGTACGGAAAACCGGGGTAGAGATTTTCTGAAGATAACATGAGATAGTTTTTTGTAAAAAAGAAATAGAAATATTATAATAAAAATGAACTCTCATGGAAAATTGAATGTTTACATTTTAGAATCACGCCGCGCAAGAATATTGAAGTGTTTGTTTTCAAGTATTCTGGAAAAATGAACACGCGTCACGTCAACCGCGTAGACGCGGTTTCAAAGTTGCATAGAGAGGGCAAGGGTTGAGGTCGACGACGGAGAAACGGGGGAACAAGTTCGAAAAAGTTCGGAAATTCTAACCGGTCAGTCCACTGTTCTCTCGCTCTGGCTCATGCCCTTCTCTCGCTTCTCCAGCGTCCATTCCACGACCTTTCTCCTACCGCTCCGTCTCTTTCTCTCTCTCTTTCTCTCTCCCTCTCTCTCTCTCTCTCTCTCTCTGTCTGTCTATCTAGATACGACCTGAATACCCCGCGCCCCGCGTTCCCCTCTCTACCCCTTTCTCCAACGATGTCTAGACCGGAGAATCTTCCTCGAGCTGCAATCCCGCCATTCCTATCGACGGACTTGCTTTAACGATTCGTTGCTTCTCGACAACGAATCGAACGGAGAGGGTGGTGAACGCGGTTGTGCCGGGGTGCGTCATGGCCATTGACATTTCGACATCGGATAGACGCCCGAGAAAAAGACCCCGAAGAACGTCTTGGAGCGACGTGTTCATTAATTATATTAATCTCTATAGTCGATTGACATTGAAATTACGCGGTCAGAGAAGTCGCCTCTCCATAGCTTTTAGTCTCGACCGTCTTTCTCTTCGTAGAAACTTTAAAAGCTTTCTCACGATCCCCATCTCGTTTGACGCAAGTTCAGTATGAGAATAAATTATAAAATTCAAAAGTTCTTGTGTCGCAGCATCAATTTAGCGTGATTTCATCATTCTCGATGATGAAATCGCGTTAAACTAACTTGGAGCTGTTTGCGTTAAATAAGATCCACGTCGGATCCCTAAAACATACATTTCTCATTAATTATTCGCGATTCATTTCCGAAGGCGCGCGGATTGACAAGCACTTCTCATCCCGCGGCGGAACGAGATACGCAATCTTCATAAAAAATCCCCAACTGACAGATTATTAAACTGTTCGTATCGAACGTTATGAAATGCGACACTTCATTTATACGACGTCCGTTTTAAATACGTGCTGGGAAGCAGACGCGCAATGACGAAAAACGCGACGAAGTCGTCCCGTCAAGCCAATTAACGAACCGAGAATTTTTGCTATCGGGTTCTCGCCGCTGGTTGGAATATTATTAAGCAAAAAGTAGATCGGTGAAACGAAAAATTACTTGTAACGAGAACGTCGGAATGAAATTCGACTTCGCCGTCGTTAGCACGAAAGGAGAGCGATTTTTTTCGAGGGAATACGTTTTATTTCCGCTCGAGCGGAATAGCTTCGTCTTGACGAGGCAAATAGCGACGTGAACGATAAGATAACAAGTGCTTCACACCTCAGATACGATACGAAAGTGGATCGGACGGATTTAGACGGATTTAGCGCCGAGGCAACGGCGTGTCATGAAAAATGCATAACGTTTCATAATACAATCGCCTTGCACGAACACGTGGTCCGAAAGTATTCCGCTCTATTTCGGCTTCAAGTGACGATTTTAATTGCGGAAAGGAGTGTTACTACGCGATACACGTGATGCTTCGTAATCATCGGTGATTTCCCCGTCACGGATTACGATACGACAGATTCAGAACCGATTTTCTTTTCGGCCGAAACTCTGTGAAGATTAGCCCTTTAAACTCTAATTTCTCAAAATGATACGTTACTCGGGTCGGATATAATGATACTCAGGTAAGAAATAACGTTTTTGTTTTAAAATAAAGTTTTTATTTCCTTTTTTGCAAATTATTTCATAAGTCATAATTTATTTCTTAATTATTCATTAAAATTAAATAACGTTTCTTCTCGTTTTATTTTTTGAAAATTATCTCGTAAATTATTAAAATCGGCGTATAATTTTTGCGTCAAAGGGACTTCACTGAATTATACGTATTTCAAAGATCTGAAACTTGCTACAGTAGGAGAAATGCTTCAAATACATTCACTATTTTGTCTGCTTTAAAATCATGTAAAATGCAATTAGCACTCGACTGTAAGAATAAAACCATGAAGAAAAATTTAACTGTTAGCTGCACGATCGCCACGAATCGTTTCGTGAGCAGGTAAACGCCGCTTGAGAAGTACAAATCCCGGAAAAGCAAGTCCGGGATTCCCGTTTACCTGCCCAGTTGTGTTCCCGTCGTCATTTAACATTCGCTATAGAGGAAATCGTCCGAAACGATTTATGAAAAGCTATTGCATGTATCCAATTCATTGTTACGCGATAAATACGAGCGTCAAGCAGAGTCAGCACATAGCAACGGTAGCAACAAAGCCGTGAACGAGGTTTCGCGCATTCGGAATGATCAATTTGTCGTTTGAGATTTGTATTTTTTTGCCGTGCGCGGCCGACTATACCCACCACTGGCGTGAAACTTTTTAGTTGGTCACTGCGCGTTTGTCCAAAAGTCGTAGTCCTGCGATTCAACACGTACGTTACGTACGATTTGAATTTACATCGTGTTTAAATACGATTTTCAACGGCGAGTTCGACCGAGCTCTAAAAATTTGCAAAATAATTGAAAAGCTTCCTCTTGAGGAGAGTAATGAAAATTGATTAATGTATTCGTATTTCTGTTGTTGAATTTATAGAACAATCGGGAGTGCGGGCCAATTCGGAGAACAGGTCTCAATTTCCTTTCACATATATCATATTTAGTATTTATAAATTGTACTTGTTTCGCTAATTAACCGATAATTGCGCGAGCCTGGGTAATTCGGGGCGCTGTCGTTTTCAGCAATTAAAATGAAGTTAAATGAATTTCGAACGCGCATTTTAAAATAATAATACGTTGCGAGAGAGCGCGCGGTAATACGCGGCAATTCTACTGCTTTTATTTGGCACACACCATTGGCATCTGGTTAGAACGCTACGCGAGGAATACCAACGCGCACCTCCAACCGCGGATTTTTCTTTGTCGCGCAACGATAAAAATCCATTACGATTTTCTTTCTTTTTTTTTGCCCACTCACCCTCGATCTCGTTTGATCTCGAGGTAGCGCGAGGACTCGTGAGAGACAAAGGCCGCGTTTATCTCCGGTCGAGTGTACTCTTAATGTGGTATAGTCACCCCTTCTTTGCCCTTCGAGCGACGAGGGTGCGGACGACTTGTAAATACAAGAGCCCGATGTTCTTTTGCGCGCACGGTTCTCGCCCGCTCGCAGCAAGATTCTTTTAAAACGAAATGCGCCCCGAGCATTCCTTTAGTGGAAAATGCATTCTTTTGTCGCGCGAGTCGCGAATGCGATGCATAACGAGTAGCTATAAGGCGCGCAAGGTTAATACTGTTCGCTCAATTCTGATCAAATCTCTAATTAGATAGTAAAGGCTGATGGAATCATTGCAATCTCAATTCTAAAAAAGATGCAAAGATGCGTTCTTGGGCAACGTAGAAAAACAAAAATACGCCTTTCTTCTCTGACATTTTAGAAAAACATCTGTCATTTGTATTCTAGGAAATGTGTAGTCTAGGAAAAATCTTACATGTATCTTTCATTTAACATATCACACATAGTTTCGCAAATTATCGCAGAGAAATATCGAGACTTGCCTACTCGAGTCTTTCCTTAAACACACGCAGTTCGACACGATCCCAAGCCGCGAGAGGACACGGAGAACATCTGTTTCAAGTCTGCTGATCGCAAAGATGCCGAATCACACTATAAAAAGTACGAGACCGCAGTCTTTTTCCATCGCGTTGGCGTCACGGCCGATCGCCGATGACGAAACGCGAAACCACCGAATACCCTTCGCGTTTCGCCAATACCGGTTTTGTCCTACCGTGCGTGTTACACTGTCTGTGGTTACCTCGAGCGAGCGACTCGAGCGCGCACATTACGGAGCTAATAAACCTCGCCGGCGGATACTCCTACCGGAGACGCCGGCCCGTGCCGTCGTTAAAGCGAGCAACATCGGCCGGTAGTGAAAATCCGGGCGGCGAGAGCGACAAAGCCGTTATGACAACGGTCCCGTTCGGGGTCCGGCGATAAATTAATGACGGCGCGTAACGCATTTGTTCGCGCGGCGAAGTGAGTGTGCCGGCGATATATTCGCAAAGTGCGACTCGAACGCGGTCCCGTTTAACGGCTCGTACTTCTTGCCGGGCCGTTCAGGCTTTAACTAGTTTTAAAGTCCTCGCATAGCATACTGTCTGCCGGAATTTCGGCTGTCGCGATTATACGAAACCCGTACGGCTCATCCTTTCAGGTGGGACATAGCGTCGGGGCGCGTGAAACGACAAACTGAAACTAATGATGATAGGCGAAACGCGAAACTTTTTCAATAGGACGCTCCGTCCACGTTGCGTAACGCGCGCCGACGGGTACTTATATAACTTATATTTAATGGGACAACGGTCGCTCGTTTCTCCGTTCGAAGGTATCGCATCCACGGCGCTGATGAAGGGATAGAATTGCCGGGTGGCCGATAAAAATTAATTAAGATCCGTGCAGTTAATATGTGTCAAAAAGCATACGGGGGTATAGTCTCCTCCTCCTTTTTGCAGAAGCATCGTAATTTCTAACTTTTCGCTCGGTATTCCGTCCACCGGGTGTCGATATATCCAGCGCGAGGCAAAAATATCGATATCGGGAATGCTCGATATTAAATGCAAAATATCGGTAACCGCTTCGATCTCGCGGACGAAAAAAGGACTGGCCGAGTGGGGCTTCGATCTGGACTCGATAAAAATTGCTTTTCATCGAAATTATCTGATTACCAATGTTCTTCGGCAATTACTGCCTCGCTTTGAAGACTGGCCGGCAGATCCGGATGGAATGCTTCCGCGCGATGAAAGTCCGGACGACCAGGGAGAGAAGTAGCGGTTCGACAAGTATTTCCGACAAAGGTCCGAGTAATTGTTTCGGGGGTACTGCCACGATCTCGCGTGCGCTCAAAGCGGCGCAAGAAGCCTGGTCGCGTCTTCCCAAAGGTTTCTTTTTCGAGAAGAGAGAGAGAGAGAGAGAAATTCACTGAGAGGCGAACGAGCTCGGCGAGTATAATCTCGCCATCGCCGGGTAATCCTAAACGAAAGTCCGAAAACGTCTCGGGAAAGATCTCTCGCCCGGAAACAAGAACGGCTAAAAGTTTCGCGGAGCCCGGGGTGAAGAGAGAGTACCGGTGAACTCTTGCGCGCGCCAAAGTAGCTTTGCAATTAAAAAATCAGCTTTATTTATCCGCCAGCGCTCGCGAAGAGAGCTCGGCTTCGTTCCGAGGTAACGAGGAAAAATCCAGGAGGAGCCTGAAAAGCGAGGCGAACTCAAGACGAGTCTCTTCCGAAGACTGTTGCGGGACTTATCGTCGAAACGGATCTCTTCGCAAACGAGTCGTTCCTCCGACCCGTACGCCCTTCATCTATCGTTTTCTCCATTTCGATTTAACCCTTTATATACTATCAAAGTGGATTATGATCGGTTCTGTTTGGTCACCGTGGCGTTTGTGGAAAATTCCGCGCACCCCGAGTGTTCGATAATCAAAACTGTCAGTCTCGCACATTGACGATAATGCCGTCGAGATTTTCTTTCTAACGAAAGAATTAGGAGCGCGCACTGAGAGAAAGATGCTTCTGTAGCTATAATCATATAATAACATAATATCATATAATAGATAATAAAAATAATTATTTTAATTATTATAGTCAAGGAGACCATATTTTTATTCAATTATATTATAATGTTAGTGATAATAATCTTTTATATATATATATATATATATATATATATATATATATATTACTATTGCCTTTTTCGTATTAGAACAACTAAAAAATATAATTGGAATAAAAAATAACTAAGTTTCAATTAGGTCAACTATTTTTTTTTCTTAGGGTGTAAAATAAAAGTGTCAATTCCTGGACACATAAATAACTCTGGACGTTGTTATTATTTTAGTCTTTAAATATTTAAACATGCAACAATATTGTATATATATTCGATATATATATATATATATATATATATATATATATATATATATATCTCATATTGAAAGTTTAAATATCTGCGTTTAAAGGCAAAAATAATAAGAATGTTCGGAATTAAATATATGTGCAAGCATTGATACTTTTTCCTCAAAGTGCACACCTTAATTGAAAAATCTCAAGAGAGAGTAGCAAAAAAAATTGTGCGACAAATCCGAGAATATCCGTCGGATACACTAAACATTTGTCACCGTGAAATATTAAGCGGAAATGAAAACAGCGTTTACGAACCTCAAAATAGATTAAAGGCGGTAACTGCGTAGAACGCGGACATGAAAATTTCCAGATTGCGGTTTGACGCAAAACAGTCTACGGGAATAATCCGCAGAAACTCATTAAAATCCAATTAACGGATCACGGGTTGTTACTTTTCGCGAAATTGCTCGTATATTTATAATTTTGCCGATGTATATCCGCTCATTTTTTGCACGCGAAATGAAATCATCTCGACGCAAAACGCAAGCTTGTTTGATTTAAAAGAGAAACGGAAGTTCGGGAAGTTTCAAGTCACGCGCGCGAAATAAAAGGCGATTCGACTGAAAACTGATAAAACGAGAATTAAGCACGACAACATCACGTGTAATGCGACACTATGTAAGTGCCGTTTCTACTTTGAACTCTCACACAGTGACTCTCAGTACAGTCATACAAATACAATCGTAGCGTTTTTCCGAAGACGACTTACTCCCGCCTTCAATAATCGTCAATCGCACATACTACTCGATGCGATATGCATTTATGCCAACTCGACAAGTGCGATAACGTACGGGTCGCAACCTTTCCACGATCGCCAACTGCGAATTACGCGTATTCATTTCTCGCAATTACAGCCACGACAAATTTGAACAACTGTGTACTTATCGAGAGATTAAGAAGAAGATTAATTATTATCTGTAAATCAATAAGATAGTATTGTTTCTTGAAGTCGCCTTCTATAATGTTATCGCGTGGTGTTTTTATAAAATGATAAAAGAGGACAAAAGATTCTCTCCGCTTCCTAAAATAACGAAGTCAAGTTTACTAATTCGGATACATAAAATATTATAAATTATCCGGATTAATTAATCCAGATAAAACTTGAATACGTTAAATTGAATTTTAATTTTCAAAGGGATTTTAATCGACTAATCGAGCTAAGAACGGATAAAGTTTAATATCCGCAATTTTTTGCATGTAACATACACAGCTACATGCCGTTGAGTAACGCGATGTTTTCGTCCAACATTCCACGGCTTCCGCGAATCATTCTGTATATGAATTTTTAATGCATATCTCGCACAATCAGTCACGTATGTCCCTGCCGGGGAAAAACATTAAACTCTTTGCGGAAAATCACCGATTCGCGCAAGAGAGATCTACTCGATGTACGAGTAGAAGCATATGTGATGCATGTACATCCCATTATCGCGGCGCTCGTAAACGTGCTCGTCCGCGATCGCCTGGCGTTTCGTAAGTAATTGTAACCACTTGCAAAATTAAATCAGCAAACATTCGAGGTCACTCCGTCGCGTAACGGAGCAGCTGACACACGCGGAAACTCGTTTCGCTGTGTTCTGCAAGTGAAAGATGGAGAGAGAGAGAGAGAGAGAGAGAGAGAGAGAGAGAGAGAGAGAGAGATCATAACGCGACTGAAATTTCGCAATTTCGTAGAAAACCGCGCTTGAAAATTCTGTTGATCGTGTTGCTGTCGCGAGCGTGATTTCACGTTACGGCGAAATTTTGCGCGTGAGCGCGATTCGCGCGCGTAATGACCATCATTCGTTCGTCGATGCGTGTGTTAACATGAAGAGAGAAAAAGAGAGACAGAGGACGAGCAAAAAAACTGAAAAATCCGGCATTTCGAAAAGCGCGGATTTTCTGCACGCGCGCCAACTCGAACGGAAATGCGGAAATTTTCGTCGGCGTGATATGCATGTATGCGTACGCGTGTACATCCGCTTATCTCCCCTTACATTCGCGCGCTGCATCCTGTTATTACTGAATCGTAAAAACGATCGGTATCAGTGCTAATTATGCCGCGAATGTTTGCTCTCGACGACTGCGCGTCGCAGATAAACACAGGGCGCAAGACCATTCGTTAATTGTCGCAAGAATTACGCAACGGCCGGCAAGATTTCAAGTACAACGTTTGGGACAAAATTGATGCGCGTTATTTTAATGAGATACTATGTGCTTAATTAATGTATCCAATAATTCCGCATTACAAGACATTTAAGTAATCTCATTGGGCGAAAGCAGACGCTGATGGACATTCGCCGCCGCATTTAATGGCGTTTAGCGACAATCCCTTCCCCGACGATCTTACCTACTAATTTCATTAACACTTGCCAACTTGCTAATCCTATTGTGCGTGCAACTAATACACTCAACGGCTTTCTCACACCGCGCGTAACGAGCCACCGGACTGGAATTCTCGTTTGTCCTTCCCAACATAACGGGTCTACCTCGCGGGGAAAGGAGCTCCCTCCTCCTTATATATATATATATATATATATATATATATATATATATATA
>NW_022639486.1:1794194-1814295 GCF_010583005.1 Odontomachus brunneus | reverse complement strand
TATATATATATATATATATATATATATATATATATATATATATATATAAACGTTCAGACTGAACGAGAATCTAAATAGTATAGCGAACGTAATTTAAACCGCTGCACCTGCCTATCTTATCGCGAGCGTGATATTTCACCGACGTTTCGGCCGTGCGCGGTTTTCCAAATTGGAGTCCACCGAGTCGAGCGCGATTGAAGGAGAATCGACGTGGAAACCAAAGATAGCGAGAGCTCGATTCTCTCGAACTATTTAGGCAGAAAGGAGATTGTCGCGGAGGTTAATTTCCGTCTTCGGTGGGCGCAGTTCGCGATGCCTACGTCGCGGCCTTCACGGCCGAAGCGTACGTACTTGTGTACGTCAGACATGACTTACGTCAGCATACGCAGTCGACTGTTCCTCACGAGGCAGATGATAACCGGGATTGTTATCTCGGCTGATAAACAACACGGCTTGCTCTGAATTCACCGCGGAGATGGGAATATTCGCGAAATGCTTCCGCGCGGCGTCTCTTCTGTCTGCGACTTCAAGCGACTGCGATTTCTGCTCGGATAGACTTTGGATTGACACGCTCACGATTCCGATAGAGGAACATTTCGCAAGGGAGCTAACGCGTTATATGCAAATTTTTCATTCCACGTGTTGAAAAGTGAAATATCCTTGAGAAATTACAACAAAGAAGTTATTGTAGGAAATGAACGGGAAGGTTAATTGCGCGTACGTGCGCGTACGTGCGTGCGTGCGCTTGCTGATTTCCGCATTAAGCCGAGCAAACATTCACACTCAGCGATCTCCAAGAAAATGAACATTCCGAACGAGAGGCCGGTTCAGCATTTATAACACGCGGCATTCGCGACCTCATAAATAGCTTCTGATTCTGAGCTATCTGTTTTTCGGCTCGCGTGTATCGAGAGATGCAGATGCGCGCGCGGAAGTTTTTCGATAAAATGCAAAAACGAGGTCGCAGCTGCTACGAAAGCATGATGTGAGTCGAAAAATATCGAATTCCGGAAGGAGTTACATAATTCCGCGAGCACAAATTACTATCGGGACATTATTATGCGGCGGGTCGACGATGATGCACACTATACGATATCTCCTCGGCGATATCGCGTATCACGAGAAAAGAGGATGATGAAACGGCCAGAGCGAGCAAGGAATTTTTCACCGTGATCGCGAAATGCAATGACGAGAATGGATCCGATGCCGAATCCAAGGGTGGGTTCGAGATTCGCGTGTTTGCTCCGAGAGAATCGTGGAAAATAATGAAAATTCCGATGTCATTAAAAATCAGAGTGACATCCCTCGGGAAAGTCTAGGAGAAAAAAGCGGGATAGTTCATTGTGACGTCGTGTCGATCAAATTTATGGATAACTATAAATTGCGTTCATTTTCACAATGAAAATCGTATATCGATGAAATGGGATCGAATGAGATAACAGAGTTATATGCGAGGATTTCAATTTGGAGTTATCAAGTTTATACTATTTAACTCGGAGCCGGTATAGTATATGGATCTCGTACGGGATCCATTGGTCGGAAATGCATTGAGTTTCTCTCTCTTTTCCTCTCTCTACCAATTCCGACTTCAAACGTTATCTCGCGGCTCGGAAGTTTCCTTTGAGGCTTACACGTTACCGAAGTGAAAAGAAAATAAGTCTTCCATGTATGTCTCTTGATTTCAGGATAAAAATACTAAAATATGTTTTGAAGTTTTAAGAAGTAATCCCCGATAAAGATATTACATTTTCTCTTTCAAATATCGCAAGCTGACATACGGAAACGAGCTTATCGACAACGAAACCGATCGTAACGATCGTCAATCATAGACTTAACGCTCGACGCGGCATATAATAATAAAACGTTTCTTCTTAAAATATCAATTCACGTAGCAGATAGCGCTTTTTTGAAACTCTCTCAAATGGATAAAATAAAATGTCATTGAAGAGCATAAAAGTGGTGTAAAATTCTTCTCGTCTCGATATCGTCGCAATTCGCATTCATATTCGGCTCGTGTCGTCAAATAAATAAATTTTGTAACTCTAGCCTCGACATCGCGTGATAATCGAGCCTGCAGAAGCAAACAACGCAGATTATCATCCAGTAGAAGGTACCATTAAACCACATTATCTCTGCCGCATCTTCAGCGTTGTATAATTCACGTTCGCGCTGATGTCAGTCTTGTTTATTCCACGACATGACTTGCGTTGCCACCTTGACTTTCAACAAGTCGATTAAAAGATGCGCGGTTTATTCTTACTTTAGCTTTATCGTTAGCCACTGATTAATTCGAATTAAAGATTTCCATTACGTGAGTCGAGTTACGGAACTGTATCTCGAATTGATTCTCCGCTCTGCTTTAATAACGCCTACTATTAGACGATAATCCGATCTCGTCATCTTTCCGACTCATTACGGTCGATTAATTAAACGGTACCGCTCAATCAAGCAGACGGTTCCATCAGTAGACATCGTTTCATGTACAAAAGTGGGATTATACTCGAGTCGAAATTTGGGTTCTGCGTTAACTCCGCAAGTATCATCGAACTTGAAGGATCAATGACGAATCTCGAGATGTAATCATACAGGCTATTATTCTATCTTGATACTACAAATGGTGATTTATTTCCGTCTTCTCCACGTTAAAAATTGAAGAAGTATTTATTCGAAAATTATTGAATATTCGATTATATCAATATGCATTTAATATTCACTCTTGATTTCAATAAAATCTCTAATTACGTAACATACTCCAACTAAAATACATAGGTAAAATATGTACGATAAATAAATATTAAATTATTAATATGAGTAAATAAGTAATAAATAATATATTTTCTTTATACACAATTCATTTGTTATTATTTCTTTTTAATTAAAAGAGATGAAAAGGAAGGAATTATGAAGACAAAGATATAGCAGTTGCGCAAACACCACAAGAATTTAAGTATGAATTCGACATAAAAACAAAGCTAAATAGAAATAAAAATTAAAAGGGCCGATTCAAGTTGAAACTTGCATTCAACGAAGTATTATTAAAAAAAAAACGGAAACACTTATACGAGACTTGGGCTGATATCTGCAAGGATATATCATTTATGTGATCTCTAATTGAGAGGATAATTAATAACTAACTAGTATTTCTTGATCGCTATTCGATTGTTTGGATAGATATCTGTTGTGTGAAATAAATACAGATTGGCGAGTAATTAGAAATTCATAAAGAATTATATAATTGTATTATCAAATGGTAATAGAATGCAGACCTTGGAGAATAAATTTCAAATCTCGACTCAGGCATTTCCTTATTCTCGATGATTCGTCAAACGATCGTTAGAATCAGAAATATTTTACGTAATAAATAAGATGGCGCACCTGGAAATATATGACGTGTTGCTGCTCGCGTCCCGGAATCCTCCGTCCTGGCTGCTTCGTCGTACACTGACACTCGCGTAGATACGATTCGATCGGAAAAACACGTGTTAAATAACGCGATGCCGACGAGAGCCCAATTTAATATTTCAATATTTCAATTAAAATATTTTAATTACGGGAATTGTATGGTCACAATAAGGCACCGATACTACGCGCCGCGGTACGTGTATCCTTCATCGACTCGAGACACAATGACTCGGTCACGGAGACCGCTACGGAGACGGTTACGCGACGCGCACGAGTACCGGAACAATATTGTCACCCCCCCTCTCCCCCCATAGGCAACCGGTGTCGCCCATCACTGAACAACTCGACATCACAATAATCGACATTTTCGAATATTTCAGATATTTCCGGTACCTGAATTGTAAATTCCCAAATTCATATTAAACGCTCATCGTCAATTAACATGCGATTATTAATTAACGCCGTGTTTCAATCAATTTATATTTTCATATATCTCCATTGAACGCCTATTATGATAACCAGGAGATAATTTCAGGAATACAGAACGGAGGATACAGCGACAATCGGCGAAGAATTTTACTTTCCTCCTTACATCCTTTTTGTTTCTTTTGAATCATTAATTTCCGTCGAAATTTCTAACGCCAATAGAACGTAATAATAAAGAGATGATAAAAGAATAAAGTTTGTTTTCTTTACCAAATATTAAAATGACTCAAATAATATAAACGACAAATAAATATTTAAAAATTGTTAGATAAATTCTTGAAACCTCAACATGGAGGCTTAACGCGTAGATTCTTTAGATGATAGGATCTTAATGATTAAATAAGCCCTTTAAGCATCAACGATACGACAGTAAATAATAACTTGTAGCATTAAAAAAATCATAGTCTGTAGTGATCCTTCAAATTTGATATTTAAAATTGCCGAGGTAAACATAGAATTTCTCAAAATGTCGCGACTCGAGTATAATAAAAATCCCAAACGTACAGAGGAGATTTCTCCTCGCAGTCTGTGACGCGCAGGTGAGCATATTGCTCCGAAAGCTACGTACAAAGGAAAGAAATAAAAGAAGAAAGCGAGACTCGTTCTTGCTGACGGGAACAGGCACGTGGCACTGACCTTGCCCAAATAGCGAAAGCCATAGTCCTCGGCGACCTGCCTGGCCACCTCCTCTCCTCCCTCGATGTGTGCTGCCCACTGGTTGGTGTACGCGCGCGCTCGACCGCCGAGAGTCAGCAGGGCCACGACCGCCAGTCCGAGAATCCGCCGCGTGCACATGATAGCTCCTCCGCTGCAGCGACGACGACGACCGTCACCGGCTGCTGCTCCAGTTTCGCCGCCCCCGCGGGCCACCGCTATCCACCACTATATATATCCAGCACCAACACCACCGCCACCGTCGCCACCGCTTCCACCTGCCAGGATAGCAGTGACACAACGGTAACACTGCGCCACCACGACGAACACCACGGTCGTTACGACGCACCACGGTTGCCGAGAAGGAAGAGGAGAAAGACTCTTACAGCACCGGCAGGACTCGTGCCACCCTCTGCCCTTCTATTATTCCTGTTGTACAGGAACCCCGACGATTCTCTTCTGCCGGAAATCTCTTCCTATATCGGGCTCTGCTTCTATACTATATACGCGAGACGACCCAGGAAAAAATCGCGCACACGAACACACATATAAACACGTGATCTCTCCCACGCAGGCAGGCAGGCAGGTAAGCAGGCACCCGCGCGTGTCTTATACCTGCGGACCGGCTGCCGGCGAGCGACTGATTCGCCAGCAACCCGTGTCACTCGTTAAATACTAAGTCGCTACCGTAGCGTTGTCAGCCGTTGACTCCTCGTCGAGCTATCGTCCACGTCGACGTCGTGACGTTGCCGCCACCGCCGCCGCCGCCTTCGGTGGCCGCCAACGGGAAGGAGCAGCAGCGGGAGGAGGAAGTGGCGGCCGTCAAGTCATGTGGCCGCGAGTGGGGAAGGCAGGATGATCTCCGTGATAACGTCGTATATGCGGCCACCAGGGATGTCCGCAACCGTCGCGAACGATCACTGCGGCGATCGCGAACGACCTTCCCGATAAGCGGGCAACCTCGCCACGCGGACATCCAACGCGACCTTGCCCTACGCTGTTTCCCTCGACGAGTCGCGTGCAAACCTCAAGGTGAGTCGCGGGGGTACGTCATCGTTCGCTGAGTCGTTCTAGAATCTATTTCCTCTGCTGGACTCGCAGTTATTTGGTCACTGACCTCGTTGGATCAGATTGTTCTCCTCGATTCTTCCGGTCGATAGGACTCTTCATGCGATCTGGTCTCGCAGCTTCGCAAAGGTCGCCTGGATTGTCGTTTTTCGGCTCTCATAGTTCCAACCAGCCGTCCATTTCATTGGCTTCTGGTAGACGCTTCCCGAGGAGCGTCTCGTTATTAGGCCGTTTGTTTCCCCGTTGCACTTTCGCCGCTTATCTTCGTGAAGAGTCTCGACGCAGCGGAAAGAGCGTCGTGCGTCTTGATGAAGAATTTCTCATAAATGATTCAAATAGCAGCACCGTCGTCTCGATTCTTCTTGTTATCAAGGCTCCGTTCCTTGCGCGTTTGTCATACCTTACAGATTCCTATCGTTGTGCCCTTTTCTTCGGCCGTCAGAAAAGTACGCTTCGATAAACGACCTTTCTTGCACACATCTCAATTCTGCCGGCTTTTTCCTGTCAAGCGTTCGATCAATCGTTATGAAGGTGCCCTTATATTCTCGACGTTTTCTCGCGCGTTTTCTTCCCGGTTCCGAACATGAACAAGTCGAGGCCTTTTCAGTCCCTTCGAGTCCTTCGCAAAAACGCTCTTCTCGATCGAGTTATCTTTCTTTGCCTTTTCCGATCTCGTTCAACGTCTCGCTCTGATCTTCAATTTTGACAGACAACGACGACGGCTTTTCTCTCTCTCTCTCTCTCTCTCTCTCTCTCTCTTGATTGTCTAGATAAGGGTGAGCAACCTCGTTGGAATCTGGATTGCGACGTCTCCCCTTGCTGTTCCTGCCGGTACGTGGAAATTCCAGAAAGATAGAAACGGATGGGAGTTAAGGGAACGTATCAGAGATGCTCCACCGCCTTGAAAAGAAACGCTCACTCCCAGTACGAAACGCAAATTCGGCGACGCGACTTTTTACCCGCGAAGAAGTGTGCAAACGGCCAGCCACTCGCGAACGAGGTCACGCCGCGTAGCTGACCGAGAGGTCGATCACGTCACCACGGAGCGTCGCATCACTCCCTTGGGCGTACCGCAAGAGGCAACCGACGAGTTGTTGCCGCCAAGGTTCTGGCCGAGTCCGACGGAGAGACGCCTTCCTCTCGTTCCTCTCGCCTCGCAAATCCGGCGCTGATCTGGAGCTGCAAATGGCGTCGGGATAAGTTGATTAGTTCAAGTTTTCGATAAAAATTCTCAACAGGCTTCAAATACTTCGACTAGCGAAATTGAAGTTCCAAGTGTTCATCAAGTATCTGACGATGACCGCGGAAATTAGTTTCGAGCAACTTCTGGTATACGCTCCGTATAATTCGCGCGCGCGCACGCTCGCCGAAAGATCGAGTTTAGATTCGTGATCGATGAATTTTTATTTTTATCGCAAAAGCGTCGAGCAATTTCCGTGCAGCCGACGCCGCTTGAGAAAATTAATTTTCATGGAAAACTCGACAGTTCAGAGCCAAAAGCGTGACGGACACGTTTAGTAATACTGATATCGCGTATCTCTTTCCGATATCGCAGTACCTATTTGCTATCGTCAAGGAAGCGACGTATCGTCAAGGACATGCAGTTTGCATCACCGTCACGTTTGAGAAACCTTCGGACCAGTCAGCGTTCTCGCGTGGAAGAAAAAAGAACAAGATATTCGGCCCGGTATTCACGGGACGTCCGTTTACGACGATTACGGCACGGCGGAATGGTCGCCTCCTACACGACCGAAATTGCATTCGCCGTACAACGTGACCCGATTCTCCGTTATGGATCAACGCTAATTTTTTTTTCTCTCTGAACAGAATCGAACCCGAGAATTCCTCTCGTCGTTTCCACGAGGTCGAAATCGCGCTCGCCGCCGGAAACGTGCACCGCGTCGTCGCTACGTGATTTTTGCCGACCGCTCGTCATTAATGCGGCGTATATACTATTGAATTAATCCGTTGCGATTCCATCGTACGAGACCCTCGTAGAACTCTCGTTACGCAACGTGCCTTCTACACCCAGTGACCTATCCGTGTGCGAACGTAGATTAAATCTAACACATAAATTCACAATTCAAACGCGCCGAGCGCAATTGTGTTACACGAAGTACAGACAATCTTCTATAATCGTTGCAACGTCACGCGATAGTGCCGTCGAATATCATTGATTTCCCCTCTCGTTTCCTACGAAAACATGAGCGAGTGGTAATTGATATTTATCTTCGCCTACGCTTGACAAGTTGTCCTCTGCTCGCGTATACATTAATCTAAGTGATTCGCGAGCATGCGTGGGAATAATTCTCAGCGAGCTGAAAAAACGCACGCGCTGGATATATATATCCACGTAATATATATATATTCTCTTGTTCATTTTTCTAGTCTGGACGATTTTCGAAAAATATATTAGTATAAACACAAGAGCGTGTGTATTATATATCACGCGTTGTTGTGTATTTAATTATTATAAATTATATTATCTTTCATCTCTTATTATCTTTAATTATCTGAAAAAAACTCATGCCAAGATTGCTCTACGTGTAACAGGTGTAACTCTGTACCATTAGTGCGTCATTATCGTCATGAAACCCGCATCCAATTATCGTAATATCGCGACGATCTACTTTCTGTTCGCGACGAGGCAGGAGCGCGTCGACATTTCTCTCGTCACGGATCGTTTTCCCGGGAAGCTGGTTAAACCGATCTCTCGGCGTTCAAGGAAGTTGAAATCATGTTCAAACGGCGTCTGCCGTACGTTATTAGCACGCCTGCTGCGCGAATCGCCGCAGTGAAATGAGGATGTTCGCATTATCATCACATTCAAAGGATCCTTCCCGGCGAGTCAGTCTCCGGAAAAAGGACTCGACATCGGTCAGTCTGGACGGAGGAGACGAACGAACGGACCGATGGATGGACGGACAGTTGCGGACCACGGGAACATCCAGCTTGTGCCCCGAGGAAATTGCATTCGCGAGTTGGTCTTCCACTAACCTCGTTCCCCGCGTTTCTCGTCCGTCAACCCTTCCCTTCGACCCGCCATAGCAGTCGCTCGCTCCGTGATAAAGAGAGAATAGAAAAGGGTTGGTAGAGAAGTGAATTAAATTTAAGCCAACTCGCGTCCTATCCAACTATCTCCCTCCTCATCCCCGACGCCACCCTTTTCCTCCTCGCAATCCTCTCGCACTTTGTGTCGGGCTTCTCTTTGTCGTACCGTCCTCTTCATAGTCGAGAGAGAGAGAGAGAGAGAGAGAGAGAGAGAGAGAGAGAAAGAGGAGGGGGAGATAGCGATCGACCGACCAGTCGAGACGTCAACAATAGCCTATTTTTTTAAATTTTGAGATAAAAGAGAGCCAAAATGGTGTTCGAAAAAAGATAGTTCGGGGGTAAGTCAATTAAGTCGATGGTATGTTCCGTTGGTGAGAAATGTCCTTTGATAACGGGCTCTATTTCCCTCGATTTCGAGCGAGAAAAATACGCAGTAGATTGCCGAGCCTTTCAAATATATAATAAGCACTCGCATGCTGGAAAATGACTTGTCGACGAAATCGCCTCAAACACCGCGAACAACCAAACCTTCTCCGGCTCGACCCAGACACAGGTATTCGCGATACTCTTGTTTCAACGACAAAGAGGAGAAACAAAGGGATCACAAAGACTTTCACAGGCTCTTAATTTGGAACTTGGTCGCGCTAAGTACTAAAAGTTCAAAATTTAATCTCGATCAAATCTTTGGCCGGTGACAAACTTTGACGAAATCAACGAGTAATGCGTTATTACGTATTAATCAGCGCGAGTCGCCACCCTCGCACAAGGGTTACGTCCAACACTTTAGTGTTGCGTATAAAGTATAATATTTCGCCGGCCGGGTCGCCGGTCGGTTGTGCGATGTAATAGAGAGTAATGAAGACACAGCGCGTTATTCGAGGGAAAGTTGGACAGTTGGTTTCAGGCCAGAAAAACGGGTGACTCGGGCGAGATTCTACGACTGCCAGCTCGGAGTTGCGGATATTTATTCGGAAGGGCGGCGCGTCCCGCGCCCTTAACGATTCGTTCTCAAGTTCATCTCTGCTCCGAACTTCCGCGAATATATTTAGTCCGAGTGGCGCGATCCAATTCGTACGGATTCAACGAGACCGGATCATGGAGATCGGTCGTTGTAAGGTAATCTTGAGAGATATAGCGTTTCGATCGCAACAATATGGTTTTGCGCTCCAACTTTCGCCCCGCTATCAACTCTCTCTAATTTGCCGTTTCTCTCACGTTTAATTTTATATACAAATAAGGTGCATCGCCATTTCGCGCGCGATGATCCGGATAATACTGGGATTAGCGTGTTTTGCGAACGGTGGAAGCTGACGAGCTCAAAAGAGAATCTAAAAACGCATGAAAAACAATATCGACTAACAGATGGGACTGCACAAAAATAGTAGATCGATTACGGATTATTAATCGACAGTAATGGAACCAGGCGATCGGAACAGAGGATTCGCGGAACTCGGAATTTCTGGGACATTCTAGGGACAGAGAGACAAACGCGCGAGAACGCATATCTATTTTCCGCGTATATATACATATATATATATATATATATATATATATATATATATATATATATTCGCGATGCTTTGTTAACGGAAGAGCGTCGGCAGATGAATTCGCATCCGGTTGTACGCGCAGTCGGTCTCGCGTATCTCGTTACAGATTTTAGTTCTCGAAACGACGACGACGACGACGATGATATCACTGACGTACATCTCAATATTACGGAAAAGCATTCCCAGGCTGTTAAAGCGACGTGGTGAAACGCTCTATCGCAGACGGTATTATTCTTAGCGCATGATTTCGCGCGCCTTCGTTTAACAATGCGTTCAACAGAGATATAGTCGTTCAACAAAGGTCATGACGACAATACCGAACAATCGATTGTGAATTCTGATAAAAATCGCAGCGATTCCTCGGGGAACATTTTAACAGCAATCTCTGCTTATAAATTTTTACATAATTTCACAGAGTATGTGTCAAAAGTCGCGCGCTCTGCAGAAAATTCTTAGACGAATACAATATCACTTCTGGGATCTACTTTTATCTTGAGAATTTATTTTCAACGAAGATAAGTCGCGATTTTAAAATTTGCGACAAAACGATCTCGTTGAAGCGGAGTGATGTCAAGGTCGCTGGTAACTGAAAGCGACGAAGGATCAAGTTGTTCGACTCCGCTTTCAGACGAACTAAAATATACTAGCGCGACTTATAACAACGAAAAAATGATGGCCGAATGTAAGCAGAAACCGACCGGTGTTTGTCGAAAATGTCGAAATGTCGGATACGAACCCGATACCTAGGTCGAACCACGGCAGCGTATTCTTCAAGAAATTCCAGGCAACGTATTTACGACCTGCCTACCATACAGGAAAATTTACATCGAAAGAACCAACTTAGTCTACGAAATTCGAATCTCTAGTTTGAATTTCCCAGCTTATCTTTGTTGAATTTGAGCTCGACGTTGCAAATTGGCAGTGTGCTACGCAGCAATTTTAACCGGACTACCGTCTAACGGCTTTCTAATTTGAAGCTCGCTTCGGCGAAGCATCGAACGCGTACCTGGGAAATCCTCATCGAGTAAATACCATCTCTAGAATTTATCTGAGAGCGCGTCTCGCGTGACGTTTGACGCGCCGAGCCGTGCGCCGAGAGTGCAAACGCGTCTGGGGACCGCGGATAATCGTGGAGAAGAGTCGCGATCTCTCGTTCGTGATCGAAAATCGCGTTTCAGCCTCGGTAGCAATGCAATCGAACGAAATTACTTTCCCGATCGCGTATGCCGCGAAACCCGGGGAAATACACGCGCGGCCGCAATAAAGAGATTGGCGTGCCGCGTTTTGCGGGCGAATTTATTTTATCCCGGGCTGCTGCGCGCTCGCGATCGGTAAACACCGCGTTGCAAATTAACATCGCTCCATGAAACCGGGGTTGCGATCGTTCTCTCTCCCTCAGGAGAAACGGATATTTTTCGATAAGCGAACATTTAATTGGAACTGGTACGGCGTCGGTGTGCGCGAAATATGAGATTTAAGCCGTTATAACTCTTGCGAAGTATGTTCTCATTTCGAGAGGGGGAGAGGAACTGAAAAATTACTGCGAATTCAAAAGAGTTAATTGGGAAAAAAAGGAAGAGTTGGTAATTAAAAAAAGAAAAAAAAGAGTTAAAAACAGAGTCGAGAACGTCGAGATTATTGGAATCACATGTGTTTTATTTCCAAAAGATTGAAAAACAATTGATCTTTCTCTCTGTTAGCCTTCTTTCAAGTTCTATGATCTTTTCTCTTTTCCGTGCTGTGTCCTCTGCAGTAACTCGTAATAAAGAATATTACTGCTTGCAATATATATTGATATTGACAAAGCGCGTAATAAAGTATACTACGGACATAGAGAGAGCATCCGTAACTGCACTTCAGATCCGCCTCTTGCATTTCTGGACTTTTTACTGCCGCTACTCGCAATATATTGTTTATCACGAGCCTGCGAATTGTTCCCGATTATTCTCTCTCATATTTGCATGTGACATCGCGCTCTGTCTACGGCGTTTGCGTTAGATATTAAATTGAGGACAAAAGTGACGTTATGAAAACAATATGAAAGGTGAATAAAACGCTCTTCAATGTGACTCCTTTGTGCGCAGGAGAGTTTCTCTGGTCGCTTTGTATAAAAATCACTACTTGTACCGAACCCGTCTTAAATTGGCTCTAGGAGATACACTCACGAGGCCACGCAGTACAGAGTATCTCTGGCATTATGCATATGAGACCGTCTACGATAAATAAAGCATAAGCGTCTGCATATTGAAACAGAGAGCGGATCTATAGAGGCCGGATAAACGATTATGCATGTATACACGAGCTATTGTTAAAAATTGAAGCCGCCATCCGGTGCGCGTGAAGGTCGACGCACGTGACGCGCGCCGCGCGTCCCGTGACTCCGAAACGTCACGTGACGCGTCGCAAGAAGAGCGGGTGCGACTTCTCTCACCGCAGGCGTAAACAAGCCTTATATGCCGCGATCCTGAGTAACGACCACATTCCCACGAGGTCATGCCACGAGCCTTTGACCTTCATGCCTCGGAATATCACGTAACGTCACGTGGCGATCTTTCCGTCGCGTTTTCGCGAGGAAAATCGCTGAAATCGCGCGGCACCGGCGAGCGACGAAACCACTCCGCGACCTTCGCTGAAAATCAGCGTCACGGTCTCGGGAGAGAGGCTGTCTAACGGTTTCTCGCACCTCGCGGGGATAGCGACGGTGTAAGGTCACGTGACAGCTGGCTGTGCCGATTCGGAGCAAGCAACGAGGCTGGCTGGTCGCCTACGTGGATACATCGTGACCGCGTCATGAACGAGACAAGATAAATATAAATAAATCCATGAACTCGCTCACCGTCCGCACTCGCTGGATATCGCCGCCAGCTGAGTCTTTCTTTCTCTATCTTTCTCCTCGGTCGACGCCTTGCCGCTCCAGAAGGAACGCGGAAGACGCGGCAGATGAGAGGACGTGCAGGGCGCTGCGTGGCTGCTACACCCAAGTGCGAGCACAGCCGAAAACTTGGTGGATCCTGCGGTTTGCGAATTCGCGCCCGATAATGGCGTCTGATCCCGTTGTCGCGTCGCGTCGCGTCCCGTCTCGTCGTCGTCGTCGTCGTCGTCGTCGTCGTGATAACCACTGCGTGCCAGACTATCAGGCGTCGTCGCGGATAACCACACCGAGCGAATCGTCCGTCGCGATCTCACACCCACGACGGAGCACGGATGACTGACTGGTAGACGGTCGGTCGGTCGGTCGGGTTGCTCTCCCGCCGTGCCTTTACTTCCCTCTCTCTCCTGTCCCTCTCCCTTCGCTCCCCTTGCTCCCTTCGCCCGACCATTTCGCGCCCACGACTCCGACCCGTCGCGGTCCATCCCCGCCACTGACGGTTCCGAACGCCCCCGCTGCACCTTTCCTTGTCTCGCGGCAGCGTTATGCAGCGTAGCTTCGCTCTCTTTCGGTCCCGGTGTCGTCGATCTCTCTCTGACTCTTGGCCACTCTCCAACCCCCCTCGATCTCTCGCTCGGTCTCTTTCGGTCTGCCTTGGTTCCCTTCGGTCTTTCCACGGTTTCTCTCTCGGTTCCTCTGGATCTCTCCCGCCAGCATGCCGCGTGCGATCTCCCTTTCTCCCGGTCGCCAGGTGAAGGCATGAGCGAGACGTCGAATGAGAGAATGAGCGAGCGAGCGAGCAGACTCGGCGGATGCCAGTGTCGGAGCAGCGGCACAACCAGACCCATGGCTTTGATTTTCTTTCTTCCAGTTTGGTTGCTTTCTTTAACATTAGACATAGACTCGAATTCTCGCATGATCTTCGTGTCACTGAGGGGGCACTTCGACTCCCTCTTAATCCTCTTTCAATTTTTCATCTCGGTTCGTTCGACACACCGTGATTACTCACCTGGCTCCCATATACATCTTTTTTTTTTAAAGCTTCCTAGCGACGCGAGATACAGTCTTGTTGACCGATCATATAAAAATATGAGATGGAGATATGTAGGTCAGTGGCGGTAAATGGGGTGTTTTAATATCGGGATATGCAACCGAATTTTTTCATTCGATGTGTTTCCATTTTTATTTTCCGCTACGTCGATATCTCTTATCGGAGAACGCGCGGTTCCTTTATTGGGATAATTATTTTGCCGTAATGTCACGTTCCGGCAGAATGCAAATAAAGATTTATCTGACAGTTCGTGTTGCAGAATATTGGAGAGCGGCAGTTAAATTTATCGACCTATAAAACGTGGAGCTGATACCGTCGAAATGTATCATTTGGTATATTGACTTTTTTCTCGGGAAATAATGTCATTACAAAAATGATTATAATAATTGGAAAAGCACGCGAGTAACTATACGCGGCGATACGGACGTTACGTTAAATCCATATAAATTATCGGCGCACTTGATCATTTCCGACTCGATAGGTTTTCGAAATGAACTTTTATTTGCTGCTGTCGTTATTACCGTTATTTATCACTGGTTAGTTCCGCGGATTATATTGAATAAGGAAGCGCACGCAAGGGAAACTTCAGCGACGTATTTTGGAACAGGGTCAAAGTTGGCGTTATAATATTATTAACCTACTAACTGTTAATGCCAACTAATTCAATGACGAAAACATTTGCGCTGTAGCTCGAAGCGGAATTATGCAAATGCCGGACGCTATGTTTTGTCCGACATACGCTGACTTAATTGTTTCAGAGTGCTCGCGAGGATCCGCTTCTAATAAGGAAAACCAACCGACTCGGGCGCTGATAACGATATCGATAATTGGAGAACATTAAGTGTATCCAGTCGCAAAAACGTGACAGTTATGTAACGGTCTCTCAGCGTTCCCTGCCTGACAATCGTACTCCAGTTTAACGCCCGTCATACTGAGACAGCTATTGGTCTCATTAACGGCACATCAATCACCTCGTCCGAGCCCATTCGAACTTCTTCTTTCACGATCACGCAGGGTCCTCGGTAGCGCTCGGACAGTCCTGAAAGTTCCGGTACGAATTCATTTCTTCCCTCTCTCATCTCTCCTCATTGATCCTCCTTCTCTTTAGCTGCTCTTCTGGATATATAAATTCGCATGCATCTGATCTACTCCAGCGAGCCTTTAACCAGCGGAACGAGTAGCTTCTCTCGCCATTGTCGCCGCCAAGTCGGACGCCGCATTTTGCTTGCATCCACGTGCTGAAGGAGGTGTTTGAAATTTTATCGCTGTGTTTGCATCCGTACTTGAGATGTACGAACAAGGGCACCGCCAGTCTTTCGATCGGCCCTGATAGTTGCGGCACGACTGCATCCCTTCCACGTCTCTCTCACCTTCTGCTCTTTCTCCTTCTGCCGCTTGTTCTTCCTCTACATACGTGCACGTATATACAAGTATACAAGTACCGACGATCGGGCCTTTTTCTCTGTGTGTTCTCTTCTTCTCTCTTTCACTCCTTCTCTGCTTACGACCGTCCAGCACCCATCTCCTGTTCTTCTCCTCTCTTCTCTCTTTCTCTTTCTCTCTCTTTCCAGCCACGTACATCCTCCTTCTCCATACTGATCTGTCCGTCTGTATTTTTCTTGTCCGCAAAGGTATTCCGGCGTCGAAGAAGTGACGATAATGGAGGGGAATGCTAAACACTGAGTGCGCATTTCAATAGAGTGAATAGGAAGTTACATACTCCGTTCTTCCTTCTTCCTGCAGAGTGCAACCGACGACTTCTCTCGGATCTGTGTATCCCCTATCTCTTTCTCAATGTGTGTGCGCACTTTGTGTATCGTTAGAAAGTTTAATCGACGCGGCGAATGAGAAGCGCGTAAAGAAGAGCACCTTCGCTATTTACTCGTTGCGAACAAGGTCGTCACGATGAATTTGTGTAGTGATGTGCGTTTATAAGTAAATGCCGTGCTGTGAGAGTGTTACTTGCCCCAAACTCTAATTACTATTCTAATTACTCCACCCAACTTTCGACCGATTTGACGCTGTCAGTGATTCAGACAGATTTTGTCGACAAGATGCCGAACTAAATTTTCTGCGAGGATTCCAAGGAATGGATTCGCATCTTGCTGTATTTACGCTCTCTCTACTTCATATTTTTACCAATAAGGAGACCCTCATGACTCAGAACCGTCGTCTATGTACGACGGAGCGCTTCGAAAACAAATCCATCAGATACGGCGAAGAAGGACCCCATTTTCCTGATACGACCTGGATTCTAACATCCCTCTCAGGATTCCGTGCGCCTTTCGGCGCTTATTTTGTTCGACCGAAAATCCGGATACTCTTCGTCATTCTCGACACCTAGCCCGTACAGCTTTCTTTTTGGCACTAACTTCTAGTCGGGTACTCTTTTCGCCTTTAATTTCTCGGCTCTAAACGTCGCCGACATCACGTAGAAGGGCAGCCACCGCTATTATTGGTGAACGCGCGGATATTCGATAGATCGGATATTATCCGGACCTTCGTTATCGGTTCCGCTCTCGCATCCTGTGTTCCGCAAGTCAAACGACGCCGATCCTCCTTCCCGACATATTTCAGCCCTTTTATCAGCTGGTTATCGTGCAAAAGCGTGTAAAAAGAAGCTTTTCCTCCCTCACTACATTCCTTATGCTCGTTCTGAGAAAGTTCTATAATATCTATTAAGATTATAAGAAATCCTTTAAATCACGAAGAAATTGTTCGAACATACCTTTTTCCCCTAATAAGAGAGTACAAGAGAGAAAGAGAGAGGGTGGGAGGAAGGGAAAGGAAAAGGCTAGAGTGATATTGCATAAGTAACAGGAATAATCTGATTAATTTTCTTATGGAATAACATAGATGGGCGTTTGCGTGTTAAATATATAATAATATATATATATATATTGCATCGCGTGCGCATATATATATATATATATATATATATATATATATATATATACATATATATATATATATATATAATACTGTTTGTATTCCCTAAGATATTAATGATTACCGAGCTCAATGTTTGGTGATCGTCAGACGAATAATAGAGAGAAAGGAGTGGGATTTGCATGGAAAATTAAAATAGACGTTACAATAAATATTTCAACACTTTTCACCGGGACGACCAGACGAAACTTTCGATATTTGTAGCATTTGTCGTGAATAATCGATGTCCAAAAGTGCGAAATACTGTACGTCAATGCGACATAATTTTTAGAATTCTATAGACGATCCGACTGTTATTATTAAGCGGTGCTTTTTATGAATAAGTGACAGAAATGTCGCTTAATATTTCATGCAAAACGGCAATCATTTATACGTGATTGATAATCGTCTGGAGTGAAACGACGTCAAAATCGCAAATAAAATACTTCATACGAGTGACGCCTCCGTCGCCAATAATAAAAGAAGGAACCGTGCATTGAACTCGCGGTTTAATCATCCAAGCATCTCATTCGTTCCTTTCTTTTGTACAGGCCGCGTCGGCAAACGTCGCATTGATAATGAATCGCGTGTAAGATAAGATATTGCAAAGGAGACTCCGGACGCCTGCGCTTGCTCACTCGCGAACCGTTCGAATTACACCCGACAGAAGTCCCGGTTAATTCGATATTTCCTGTCGTCGCGTTATTGTAAAAGCAGCTGTCGACCTGTATCTCGTAATTACAATCCGATCCCTTCTTTTATCCGACGCTCCAGTTCCCGAGAATTTCATTACGGGCAAAATGTAGCGAGGCCTCCCCCATCGTTGATAATTCGTCGCGACGGTCCCTCCCGACGTATCGAGGGAAACGAATCGTGAGGTGGAAACGTCTAGAGAGACAGTCCTTCGTTCTCTGACTTTACGATCTTATATCCGCGAACGCGCGATTCAATTACGACAGCGAAAAATTTAATATTGTGGAAATATTGTTTCTCAAATATCCAATTTTAGAAATTTATCCCATAACCCTGATCAGGTTGATTCTAATCTGTTATCTGGCTTGCATAAGCTGATTTTGTCGGATCCTAATTATTAATAAAGTTCTATATTAATAATTCTTATTATTAATACGGTTGTGATTGCCACGCTGCATGACACATCGAGACCCGATAATATTACTTTATTCGAATCAGAGAACTGATTGAAGTCAACATGATTAGAATCATATAATAATCATATAATAAGTTTTTAGTCAGGTTTATGTTCGTTTCAATTATATGCACGACGTAAAAATAGGTTTCTTTAGAAAATTCCGTAAAATCTACCACGTGATGTCTTGTTTGCATTCGAACTATTTTTACTGCTAATAAGACCCACATGTAGTAACATTTTCATATAGCGTCGGCGTTGTAATACTTCTCCATGTAACACTCCCCCGTGTCGGTACTCGCATTATACTTTACCCCCGATATATCGTCCTGTAATGCAAAGCAACAAACCGCGCGTGCAATCAGCAATAACCATTTCCAACGGCACGCCAACTTGACTCACTCTTAATATGAGTTCATAGAGTTGCGCAACTTCTTGCTCGCGCGAATTAGGTAGTTTGTCTTGCGAAGTTACCACAGTTAATTCGACAGGTCGACTCTCCACCCTGAAATGTCCTTTTAATTCGTGTCGGGTTACCGCGACAACTGCTGGAAATCGCTTTTCAGGCGATCTTTGTCGCTGATTTATCGCTGCTAATGAAGCGTGAAACACCGTCGCGTTAACGGAAAATAATGGCAATAGATCCGAACAGATTATATGACTCGAATTGTTGTGAGTTTTTACCGCCAACTTCGCGCGCCGCGAAAGGTAACTGTCGACTTTGCCTGAGTTTACTTTATTACGCTCACTAAATCTTCAAAGCTGCCTGAGCAGTAAAGCGCCGTCCGAACACAGCTTTTTCTCTCTCTCTTAAATCGCGCTTTCTCACAGGTTTGATTTATTTTCGCGCACCAGTAACGGTTGCTTATGTACGTGTTTTCACAGCGGCTGGCGCGATCGCGTAAGTCCTCAGCACGAGTCACCTTTCCGACGATTGCCACCAGGCGTGCTTGCTAGAGCAAGGCGACTCCCTCCCCCGTCTGTGCAACTCATCAAACTCGGAATGTCGTTCCCTGAATCCTGATTAGGAATGCAATGCAGATTACGTGGCTCGTTTTGTCGAGTAATTTTCTGAGGGCTCGTAATGAAATCACCGAGTGTCGATAGTCGATGTCGCGCGCGACAACCCCGTTCAGCAAATTAAAAGGGACGTTCCATTACTCGCCATTTTCATTAAAACCCCGAAATTGTTTTCGGTAGAGATCGTCCTCTCGTTACGAGTAAATTTCATCGTAAAGAACGCTCATCGCCACGGTCGACGAAGATATCTATTGTATTGTGCTTTATTATCTCGGGAATGTGAGTACACTCTTTTGAGGGAGAAAGATAAATTGTAACAATAGAGAGATAAATTGTAACAATTTAAATATCGGAGAGAAAAGATTTCCAGCGATTCTGGTGTCAATCGAGCGCGACATTCCTTGAGAACTTTCGTGAAAAACACCGGAGATTCGCGAAAAAGATCGAAAAATTCTCCGAAAGCAGCGCGGATATTTGAATGTGTTACGTTCTATCTCATTATCGCGTCTTCACTGATGACTTCATTACCGCAAAGGTACACATGAAGCTTCTCTCTATTTCGTTGACCACACGCGCTAAAAACCACATACACTCGCTCCGTTTCATTGGTGTACGTTAAAAGCACCGAGGGAAACCATTCGCGTCTTCTCAAGAACGCGAAGATTTGAAATGTGAGCGTGGGTTTCGGTTTCGGTTTACACCACCGTGTGTTACCTAAGCTCGTGGCGCGCCAGTGTAACGCGTTCGACAGTTTATTTACGATGTTGTAAAAATATCCGAAACTAGACACGAGCACGAGCGCTTTTTTCCCGATCGAGGGGGGAAAGATAGAGAGAGAGAGAGAGAGAGAGAGAGAGAGAGAGAGAGAGAGAGAG
>NW_022639486.1:1772514-1794037 GCF_010583005.1 Odontomachus brunneus | reverse complement strand
GGGGGAAAGAGAGAGAGAGAGAGAGAGAGAGAGAGAGAGAGAGAGAGAGAGAGCGCGTGCCAGTCCTGTAGGTGGTAAGTGCGAGTCGATTTACAGCAAGCAGGAAAAAGAGATTGATCGTGAGTTAAAACAGAAGTGCGGCGCGGAGCGAAGATCCGCCGCGGCTCCTCCGTCGACCTCACAGATCTCATCTACCGTGGCATTTAGTACTTTCATTAATCTCTGTCAGTCATTCTTGATAGCCGGAAGAAAAGTGATAACTAAGAATTTATTGGCTACGAGGGAGAGAAGCGCACTAAACGCGCGAGAACTGTAGCTTGTTATTTATCTATTGGCTATCGCGCTCTGCGAAACGCGCTCTCACAGAGAATGTGTACATTAAAGTTATACGCTCGCTGTATGGAAGGAAAATCTATATAAATGAAATGGCATTTTAAATATTATATCTTTAGTTCCTACTAAATCCAAGCGCACGTTGAAATGGTAATACTGGCTAAATAAAAGATAACTCGCAGAGATTACAGAATTAAAAATGTCGAAAAATCTTTCAAAAGCTTTACCAAAAACAAATGCAATATGTATGTACGATATGTATGTATAATAACGCTTAAAGATCAACGCGAAAAAAATTGATATCTGGTACAAAAACGCTCTCATGTACTAATCTCTCACGATGCTGCCGCGTATTAATGTGATAATATCTGACACCGAAGAGAAGTAGTAAACATGTTTGGGTTTTTGCTTGCCATGAATAACCGATAGATAGATTTCGTATTCGATTTACCAGAGATCCACTTATAACGCGCGGACTTTTTCGTGTAATTATACACACGAGTTACGATAAATTTATATGTAATCGCACGCGATAAGTAATAATTAAGTAACAACGTGCGCGAAGGCAAATAAGTAATATTACCTGTAATTAAATATGTTTTGTCTTTTGTACAATGCGAACGCATCAACATGTTTTGCTAGGTTAAAAATTAAATTCTCTGGATTAAATGAATTAACAAAACGATGCCTTTGCGCGCGCGCACTCACACACGAGAAGTTGTACATTAATTTATAAATCATACAAAATTCAGCAATGAGTAGAGAGTCGAATTAAATTTAAATTATCAAACGTAAATTAACAATGGGCGTTATGGGCGATTCGTGTTAGCTGTTTGACGGCATTGTTCGTCAGTTGCGGCGGGTAGTCGGAAAATGCAGAGACGGAACCCGGGACCGGAACAAGATCGTACCTGACTCCTCTGTGTAACACAGCCCTGTCAAAACAGGATGCCATCAATTACACTTCTTATACGCGCACCCTCTTTCACCCCTCCCACGGGCCGTCGCCGTCGCGTCACGTCTCTGTCATCTTCACCGATACTGCCGCTGTCGTTTGAACGCCCTTAGGCGATTATATCTCGCTGAACAGCTAATCCAGAAATCGATAATTACACGCGGCGTCCTGAAATGTACGAGATTAATGCTCGCTATTACGAACGAGTGGTCGAATCGTGGTCGACCGAATCGATCCCGCAGCTTGCCGACAAAGTTTTCACGGAAACCGGACGATTGCGCAAAATTTGCATATCACGTTACGCACCATGTTCCTCTCTACTTTCATTCTCACGATCCTATGAAATATAATAATAATTAAAAATAATTGTTTCTCAGCACTCACGTGTTACAAAGTGTTTGAGGGACCTGAAATTGTTCAGTGATATCTTGCATATCTTGTGGAATATGCAGAAGTTAGAAATAACCATACCGACGCTGATTAATGGCTCAGCAAAAATTATGACCGCAAATCGTATAATGTAGACGCGAAATTATTGAATCGACAATTAGTCATCATCGCTCCCGACTCATAAACTATTAAGTGGGATAACGCGTCGCCGTCAACTATTAGCAAAATATTGATATTGATACATATCGAGTAGTTTACCATTTAGTTCATTACAATTCCGTTGTTACATGCTGCTGATTGTTTCCCGATCACTCGCAGATTCGCGCTGATCCTAAGAATCCTTGTCTTCGACTGTCGATTATTCGCGCATATTTCCGTGTGAAGAGAAAAATCAACTCACGAATTCGACGACGAATATACACGTCGTTTCGGAAAAAATTCGAAGAGAACGAAAATAGCGCACTTCGTACATAGAGTAGCACCAAACACGACGAAGAGGGTTAAATAATTTTATTTTCGCGAGCGCACGCCCGGTCGATCATTCGATTAAATTCAGAGCTTTGACGGAGAAGCGCGGTTTCGTGTGTGCGTATGTGTGTAAGTGGGTGAGATAGCCAGCGTGCGTGTATGTGTGTATGTGTGTCGCAACGGAGCGGACGTTCCGCAAAATCGATAGGAAATCGCTCCAGCGACGGGCCCTCCTGTTACGTTAACGTATTTAGGAAGCGCGCGTGTGTCGGCCGTCCACCTGCCCACTCGACTAGTTAAGCTGATTAGTACTGCAACAATTAGCGCAGCTGCGCGAATTCGTAAGTCGTCGCGAAAGAGGCATTAACGGATGCGCCCGGCGTTAACTGCGCTAAAGCGAAAAGGCGAATTATCGGTCGCGACAACAAAAGCGGAAAACTCGACTTGCGCGACTGCCACGGGGCGACAACAGAGACGGGGGTCGAGTCTTTTTAAAGGCAGCGGTCAGACTCGTGGAAAGGCGCGGCTACGAGTGCTATATATGCTACGTATGCGCCTGTGTATATGTGTACTGTTTCGTGAAAAAGCCGTGACAACATTTTTCCGATCTGCCGAATAAGTGCGCTTTTGTGCGCGTCGATCAACGTGACATTTCCCGCCTCATCGCGCTCAATATATCACAGTGAATTAATCGCGAGGATTATTATTTAACTCACTCACGCGAAGTATATAGTCGTCTATCGACTCACTTACGTAACGCGTAACTTGCGTAATTAGCTATCGGAGGGAAAAGCGAGGAAGAAGACGGCGCGTCAGCTATATCGCTGACTGGCTGCGTGAGACTTAAGCCGCTTAAATTTCGCCCAATGTTTAAGCTCCTTCGTCGCTGATTGACGTGATAAACAACGCGATGGACTGACTTATTAACCACCACCGGGAATCATTAGCAGTGCCGAATGACAAACATGGTCGGAACCGAACAATTGGAGATGTCCAGTGCGGCGTTAACCTAGGCGTACACGCGTCTCTCTGACGACTTCCCGGCTCCTAGCTAAGTGAGCAATATGTAGGTAAGCATTTGCTCTGCCCAAGGGTAGAGCCAAAACCCTAACACGGTTTATGAACAACCCCCTCTGTGTGCCTCTCACGCATCGCCACATCGGTGCACGTAGCATGTCGCGCTTGTAAACAAACATCTTCGAGTGAACGTTGGAAAAATCCCTGCAGAAGCGAGCTTCTCGTTTCTTTTGATGCTAAAAAGAAACCTCGTCCGTATAATGACTCCTCGAGGGCGTTCCGAGACGAGAGAGCACGTTATGATTAGATACAAATATCTCGGCAACGAGGGAGTAATCAATGCGACTGACTCGACGGTGAAAAAGAACAAACGCGTCGCCCTCGTTCAAAGGCAAATATTGAAACGCTCGCGGATATGGGAACACGGTGTACTCTCCTACCTTAGCTACTAAGTAGCTCGCACGACGTGACAGGAAAAGTCGATCCGTAAAAAGATCCGTCGTCGATCTCTCTCCTCGGATTCGGTAACGTGATGTCGCGATATAGTATATCGAGAGTTTAGCGCTATCCGTCCGCACGCAGGATTGGAAATTTGCGGGCGAACCCGGATCTATATCTACGTTGTCTGATGTTTGCTGTTACTACATGTAAATACCAAGCACCGTGCGATTCGCGCGCGCCGTGCGTTATGGCGTGTACCGTGCGCTCGCAATCCATTCAGCCCGAGCAAATATGAGGAGCGCCGAGATATGCACCGGACGCCGAGATTAAATTAGTTTGTCCTTTCGCTGTATTATTTGTCGAACGGCCGATTTATCTAATGGCGCGGGTCACGCCGCCGCCGTCGAATCGATTGGTATCCACACTGCGCGAATCCTGCGTTCGGCCGCTGCGATTAATTAATGACGCCGGTGACACGCCACTGATTCGTATTATTGGATTGGCGTTACCGCCGAGACCGATGCAGTGCTTTGTCGGCCGTTTGGTTCATCGCAGCCGGTGTACGCAATGTTTTATTTGCGATATAGACCTCAGTGCGTTGCAGTGGATTTCGTCATTTTAATACTCCTCGGTTACCCCTCAATTTTGGAACGGATATATCGGAGAGTAATCGATCAGAAAATATTATCGCATAATAATAATTGTAAGATATATCTTTTTCGTAAGAGCACGAAGTAAAAGAAAAAAAGGAAAAGAAACAGAAAAATACATACTGCGTTCAAGAAAATATTACTTTTTTCAAGTACTTTATGAGTTTTCGGAAATTATCACAAGTCATAAGAATTCTGTGGATTCTTTATACATATAATATTTTTGTACAGGAAATAAATGCTTTATTTGATCACATAATAAGAAGCTTTCCTAATATTTGTAGTATTTGTAATATTTGTATTGAGTACATTCTTAAATTTATTATCAAGAAGATATTTTTTATCGAAGATAAGCGTCACTCAAAATAAAGAAAACAAACTGAGTAATCGCTTTTCTTAGCAGTAGATTAATATTTTCCTGTGTATATATGTGTACAGCATTCATTTATAGATAAACGATTTCCTTCAAACGCACCCATTCTACTCTGACATAGGTTTCCGATTATAGATTAAGAGCATTTGAAAACTTCAGTCCTACTTGATTTCCGAGAAGTCTAAGCAAATGTAGAGAGAGAGAGAGAGAGAGAGAGAGAGAGAGAGAGAGAGTATTTTCATTTCGGGCAAAGTCGAATTATGTAAATCACTACTTGCACTATTAGCTGACACATTTATCATGCAGCGACGGAGATTTACATAGAGCTTCGTCAAAAGTTTAGATCCGCATTCGAGTTTGTTAGAGCCGATTAATAGAGATGGTTTGATCAACCGACAAGCCAATGTACGTGTCTGACTGGATGCGGAAGGATTAAGGCGTTTGCCACGGGAACACTGGGCCGGTAGCTTGGTGGTTAATTGAGGACCTCGAGATATTGACCAGCGCGCGATCGATAGACGAACGATATCCACAAAGACAAAGGGGCGGGCCGGACATATGCTGAAGTGGTCATTTGTCTACGATTTACGTGGAGATTGACGCTAACCCCAGCTCGTCGACCGTTTGATCCCCGCGCGGAGCTCAAAGTTCAACGCTGCCGTCGAGGTTTATTGCATCTCGATGTTGAATTTTGGAACGAGATTTACGCGTCGATATTTGGGCGATTCGCGAAATCCCGCGAAATCATGATCCTGGCACGACGTTGAAAAGACAACGCGAGAGAGAAAGTTTAATTTGCTGAAAAGTATTTTTTTTTTCGGGAGATCTCTCGGGAAGTACGTAATGATTGTGACTTGGCTCTTCAAGTTCAACGGAATTTCGGGGGTTAATTTCAGAGAAGCGAAATTTCGAATCACCACGTTTCAGTGAAATAATTTCGCAGGTTGAGTGCTCTTTGGAAAACAACCAATTCTCGACGCGCGTTGCCTCGCATCTCCAATTACAGAATTCTTCGCATACTACGTTCCTGTGGACTCACGAAATTTTCTTTGCGCTCGTCTTCTACACTCATATGAATAGAGGAGGAAGCTTCAAAAGACACGCGCGCCCTATATTTTAGCGGAGTGATTAAACAAAGGCTCGCCTCACGGCGGAATTTCGATTTCGCCGGCTTCGTCCGAGCGTATTTTATCGAACAAAGCGCAGGTTTTACCCGACGCTGATCGCGGGTCATAATAACAATGCGACCTTCCTCACGGGATCAAAACGAAAGAAAAAAAAGAAAAAAAAAAAATAAATTTTACGCGAGCGAATTGTCAAACGTAACTACTTTCGCGGGTGAGCCTATTTAAGTACTTAAAAGCGGCACAATGGATGCGGGAGAATGCAAACCCGACAAAAGGAGCGTTAATTAGTTCCATTGAAATCTTCTTTGTCTCGCCGAAACGAGTACGATTTTTCATCGAGTTTTCCGTAGTTTTCGTTGTCACATACACGCACACACACACTTTTCATAGTACGACAGTCGATTTCAACGACAAAAAAGTGATCTACATCAAAATCATATTTTCATAATATTAAATATATCGAATATGCTGTTGCTATATCGTCGATCGAGATAAGCACACTTTCCAGACTTATGAGTTTAAAATAATTGGTCGTAAACTTTCCTTACTAGAAAGAAACGTTTCTACACAATGTGCCGTTATACAGTAACTCCAATATTAAAACAGACTCTTCGGTGAAAAGAGCACGCGTGAAAATTGCCAATTTTCTCGACAACATTCAACAAATAATCATTCTTGACACAGCGAGTCAATAGAAGCATTATTAAAGTGGTGTTATTGAAACAAATAGAGACTATCTCGAGTCGTGGCCCATGTTAAAAGTCGAATTTACGGACTCACATGCTGCGAAAACGATCAATTGTAACTAGCATACGGCCGTCTTGCTCTGCAGCGCGCGCGGCGCCTTATCATAAAAGTAACGTGTTTTTTTTTACGGTCGTCCCGACGCGCCTGTAGTTTATGCATTTTTCTGTATTATGGGTGATAAAACCGGATGCGCTTTATCGCCACTAAATTTCCATGGTTACGCAATGAGCGACGGGAAGCCGCGCGGAAGAGGTTTTATGAAATCGCGCGCGGTAGGAAATGCGCCTTCGCTGCGGCCAGACTCGTGCGTAACGGTGAAAATTTTTACTTTATTCCCCCGACGAGAGAGAAAGAGGGAGAGAGAGTAGTAGTGATGGTGATGGTGATGGTGGCGGTGGTGGTGGTGGTGGCGGTGGCGGTGGCGGTGGCGGTGGCGGCTTTCAGCCAGCGACTGCGGCCGCTTTAAATGCATGGCCGAAAATACGCGTGTCCACCCGCGCGCGTGTAGGCGTGCGGTCGTGTGCGTCCATTAAAAAACCGAGTTGCTAATACCGAGAAGTGGCTCCACGATAGTGCACGATAATGATCCGCGGAAAGGGGGATTAGATATCCTTAAACGAAGAAAAAATTTGCGCGTCTGTTTCTCATTTCGTATCTTCCATCTTAATCGGGCAACCGAGCGGGCAGGTGAATATCTATGAACGCCCACAATGCGCAAACCTTCCATTTCGTTCTGTTAATGGTCGCGTATTTCGCAAATAGGACGAAACACCTAATTATTACTATTTCTCTTGGTCATTGACCCTCTACACGCGGAGGAAATAATGCCGTTACTACAACTGAATTGCCCTAAAATAGGAATCAGGTGAAGAAGTCGATTGTAGAAACAGAAAGATATCTGTAGGAAGCTTCTACTCAGAGCCAATTGTTCTCAACTATTGCAACCAAGTCTTAATACAGGCTAATGTTCAGACAAATGTTTCCAGTTGTAGTAATATCATTTCTCGTCGGCGAATTTCCACCTATTCAGTTAGACGAGCTGAATTCTTTTCCCGTGTAGGAAAACTTGGTTTCCCTTGCGACCAGCATTGCAATTAAGCTTCTCGTCAGCACTCTATGGTTCAAAAGAGATCTTCAACAACCAAACCCGTAAACAAATGTCGCTAGTCGTGGGAAGAACCAGGGCTTTCTGAAATATCAATGACTAAGAAGTTTGCCAATAATTGGTTGTTTTACCCCATATACAATTTTCGAACCGATATGATTTTTAACAGTCGCGCGCAACGACCATGAAACGCCCGCATCTGTCAAATTTTATCGAGTTGCAACGTGGAAGTTACATATTTCATGGAATTCAATTTTTCGCGTTATTCTTTTATGTTTTCCCTTTTTTCAACGTTTATCCTTTTTCGAACGTGATTTTTTACGTTAGACGTAAACCCCGCATACGAGGCGTTCACGGCGCTCGGTAGTCAAACGAGATAAAACACAAATCATTCGTGACGAGTTTATTTTCCGGAGCGTGGAGATTTGTTGTACCATGCTGTTCGCAACGTGGGGTAGTTAGTCTTTGAAGAGTTCCTCGCGCGACGAGCGCGCGCACGAACGCGGCGGACTGTACTCGCGACTGCAAACATTTTTCCTGAAAAAAAAGACTTGTCGGGCGGAAAGCGGACGCGTGCAGTTTCGTTACGGCGCGAGTTTGCGCGAGATGTGTGCCCCATCATACGTGAAACTGCCTCGATGTAGTCGCACGCGGACGATTGCGGCACGCTTGATCAAACAATAACGCGTACCGATGTGCGCGACCGGCGTTACCTGATTAACATTATCGTCGGCGACGTTGCCTAACGTCGGTTAATGTTGTTCAGCGTTGGTTTACGTTGAATTTGCCGGTTAATTAACGTCGATTGACATCGGCGGGACTTGGCGGGACTTGGTCGGACAATTGATTGTTTTCGGTCGTAAGCCGGTTTGAGCCGAGGCGTTATTTGGCCATTGGTTGTCGTTGTTGGTTCACGTCGTTTGTTCGGTATCAATTAGCGTCGACTAGCATCGGGTCCGTTCGGTCATTGAACGCGCGCGTCTTTACGGCAGATGAACGGCTTTGTCGGTCAATCCCAGCGACGAATCTCGCCAGCTGTTATTTCACGAGAACGTTATTAGGCGCCGTTCATTCGAAGGCATTCCGCGGGCATTGTTTACAGCTAATCGCTCCTGACATAATGCCTACGACGCCATTAAATCACTCAATCGTCATCAGTACAATATATTTTCAGTATGAATTTCTATGATTCGCCCACGCAATAAAAATTCGCCGAAGAGTCACATTTGATGTCGAAAGTGTTCAACATAACCGCGTGAAACGACGGCAAGCAATGTTGCCCAAATGAGTTTATCAGTCAGTCTTATTAATCACGGAATTACGACACACGATTCGAAAAGAATCCGATCCCAGCTACAATATTGCGATGCGATCGTTGCAACAGTAATATCCAACACGTTAAGATAGAACTCACTACTTAAAGTCAGTAAAAAAATCGATGTATTTTGTATTTATACAAGTATGTTAATTGATCCTTAATTCACCAAAGAACGATTTCACGTTCATTGAAAGCATGATAATTTCCCCTTTCCAATAGTTTTTGTTTCAAGTCGCTACAACGCCTACAAGTAGAGTTATTGACGTATATATCGATCTGCGTTATAGATTGGCCAACGGTAACCTCTTAGAGAATTTACGCGCAGTGAGGTAGCTCACGCGACGCGTGAGCAGAGAATAATAGCCGCATTCCCAGACGCTAAGTGGAGAAGCGATATCTCGCGTGTACAAGGTAGCAGCGAACGCAGCTCGCTATCCTCGCTCCGCGTCGTCGCTTCAATATGTCGAATCTCGTGATTGTATCAGCCTCAAAACTGTCAATTTCAAAAGACCTACGGGATTCGTTCTAATTTCTGAAAACTCCATATTATGCGTTCTATTTTTATATAATGTTATGTTTCTACCTACGCTATCAACATATATATTATTATAATTACAAAGATAGAACACTAATTTTAAGAAGAACTTTTCGTAAATTAGAGAGAGTCCCGTTAGGTCTTATGAAGTCGACAATCCTGAGGCTAACAAGTAAACCTACCCAAAGGTTACATTCCGATTTCTTTCTAATTTGGCACAAATATAGAAATACAAAAAATATTTAAGTTATATTTTTTTCATTTTTGTCCACTTTAAGTTTCGTGGGCAGTTTATAGCTTTTAAATGTTCTCACTCCTACCATCAATAAGTGTAACAAAAATGCATAAGAAATTGAATACAAGATATAGGCGTTTTTGGTTAGCTGATTATGAATATGAAGTCAAATGTATAAAATTATTTGTATAAATAATAAAATGTTTAAACAAAATATGTAAAAAGTTGAAAAAAAATTATTTTTATAAATAATTCCTCGGTTTGGCGGAGATTCGAATTTGACTAATTTTGACTAATTTAGTACAGATTTGAAATATTTTGGTTGGAATCTCGGCTAAAGAAATTTAGAATGATTCGTGTCTCAGCTATGCCGATTTTGTTAAAATTTTAATTAAAATTGCTGGATTTTTGTTTGACCAAGATTCGAACCACTTTTTACTACTTTAGCACAGATTTGAAATATTTCGGTTGGAATCTCGGCTAAAGAAATTTAGAATGATTCGTGTCTCAGCTATGCCGATTTTGTTAAAATTTTAATTAAAATTGCTGGATTTTTGTTTGACCAAGATTCGAACCACTTTTTACTACTTTAGCACAGATTTGAAATATTTCGGTTGGAATCTCGGCTAAAGAAATTTAGAATGATTCGTGTCTCAGCTATGCCGATTTTGTTAAAATTTTAATTAAAATTGCTGGATTTTTGTTTGACCAAGATTCGAACCACTTTTTACTACTTTAGCACAGATTTGAAATATTTCGGTTGGAATCTCGGCTAAAGAAATTTAGAATGATTCGTGTCTCAGCTATGCTGATTTTGTTAAAATTATTTAACTATATCTTGTATTCAATTTTATTTCTTATGCATTTTTGTTGCACTTGATGACAGAAGTGAGAACATTAAAAAGCTATAAACTGTCCACGAAACTTAAAGTGGGCCAAAATGAAAAAATGTAACCTAAATATTTTTTATACTTCTACATTTGTGCCAAATTAAAAAGAAATCGGAATGTACTTTTGGATAGGTTTACTTGTAAGTGTCGCGTGTGACAGTCAGTCGCGCAACTCACTATCTTCACTCCGCGAACCAGACAATCGTCAACAACGACCACGTGCTCGCAGCGATCACGTGGTCGTTCATCTCACTTCAGAAGAAGATAGAATGAGAATATAGTGTGCTGATACGACTGAAGATGGCACGCTCGGTCTGGCGCCATCGCCGAGCTGAAACCTGGCGTCGATACCGTGACTTTAAACAGTTACACCTCGCTAATGATTCGAGAGCGGCATGAAATAAAAATAAGAAACAATCTCTTTGGAACACATACAAGTCTATGCTGATCTTTTATCGCCTATTTGAAAGAGTCGAGTATTGTGATTGATTAAAGCAAGGCGGACAAGCTCACGCGCAAGTAACATGCAACCTTTTTTACTTGCCACCTCGTTTGTTGTAACAGTGACGAGGTTACTATCGTATCGTTACTGTGAGTCGAAGTAAATGAATAATTATCACGGTTATTTGCAAAATGGTAGAAGACTCTTTGTTCAATTATATTTTACTTGCACATGAGAATTAATGCGCGTTGTGTCAGACATTCCAGAGAAATTTCCAGTGCCAAAAAGAAAATAAAGAAAAATATATAATAAATTTAAAAAAACACACAAAACTTATTGTTTCACATATCTATTAATTATATATTGTCTGGATTTAGATTAAAGTTTTTTATTTGCACACGAGTGCTCGTATATCTAAATCCAAATAGCATGTATATATATAAAAACGGGAAGAAAGAAGTTCCTATTTGAGAAAGAGATAATTAATATGAGATCACGATTCTTTCAATAGCTCGAACGCAACGTTGATGGATTATTTTAATAATGTTTGTACCTCGATTATTGACCGTCGTAAAATCTCAGCGCACCGCTGTAACCTCCGCGTCGAGTTCTATCCGATTATCGCGTCCTATGAAAAGGTAATGCATGGGTAACGAGCTAATAGAAATGTAAATAACGTCGAATTTAAAATTCAATTTGGAGAACTCCGCGGGAGCCGCGGAGCGAGACGTTTAAATGCCCCGTTGGAAACATTGAGTGCTAATATTATACCGTATTAGTGGTAGTATAGGATGCTTCGCGCGAATAATTCATAATTATGTGATCGATAAACGTGCGTTCCATATAACGTGTCAGCATAATAATTAACGAAGAATAATGCATAAGGAAAGTTTCAGATGTTTTCCGAACAATTTGGGCCGCTTGTGCGTAATATTGCAGTTTCGTTGCGACGCGGTCTATATGTCACCGGAAAGTTAGGAGGCGTTTCGAAATGATCCATAATTGCAACTTTGCCATGGTTTCCCCGCGTGTAAGCAAGTTTCAAACTACACGACTGAAGGTTTATGCGTATATGTGTGTGTGTGTGTGTGAAACACGAAATGTAGAAAATTCAGATAGTGGCTACGGAGGAGCAAATAAAACTGCTTTTTAATGATACTTCGCAGTGCAAAACTCAATGTTCTTCTGATAATTACTTCATGAACTCATAATAATTTCAGTAATAATTTCAGTATGTAAAAATTACTAATTTAAAACATTAATTATTCACAAATTTAAAACCGGCTATCTAATTATACTTACTATTAATGTAAATACAAATCGTTGACGCAAATTAAAACAATTGTAATTATTGTGACATACACGACCTAATTGTATTATATATAATCCACTATGGGAGCGATATTTCAGATTCCTGGTCGAATTGTCTCATACATTTTCATAAATTCTAAAAATAGCCGGTAGCTCTATGTTCTTCGCGAAGGTTTCACCAGCAGCGACCCCAAAAATCTATGCGGAATTCACCCGCTGCCCTCTACACAACGCCACCATCCGCGACTTGTCCAGAATCCCTCGGTAAAGCAGCGCACCCGCAGCGACCAACCCCTGGCTGCCAGCCCCTGTGGGTGGCTCAGTTCACCCCGGCGCGTCGAAAATCTCGCTACTCGACGGCATCCAACGGTGCGTTCTCGTGATTCTTTCGGTGCGTCCGTCTTACGGTAAATTTCGTCGACGAGCCTTCGGTGAAAGTGCGCGACCACCAGGATCGCAGCTGCTCGTCGAGGGTGGATTCGGTGTGTAAGACTGCGAGGTAGGAAATGCAATTATTGGCCCGAGTCTGCGCTCCATATTGATCCACGGTGGCGACGACAACGACGGCGACGAAGGTACTAGTGGCGGCGACATTGACGTCGACGGTGGTGGTGGCCGTGTTGGATAAGCTAGCGGTGGTGGTGCTGCTGTTGGTGGTATCGGCTTTCTATTCGGCGTTTTGCGTAACGCTGTGGGACGACGAACCCGCCCAAAATGTATTTTTATCTGCGTTTCGCCCAACTATTCCTGATCTCGGTGATTCTGTGCATCGGTAAGAGCATCACCCGTTTTCCAAACCGTTTATTAACTTTGAACAGAGAAAACTTGCGAGAAATAGTATCGTATTGATGTAGGAATGATAGGCCAGTTTTAAACGTTCAACGAGAAAAGTGGAACATGAGATGAGACGAGAGAAGCATGTTCGCGAGTTTTTCAAATTTGCACGCAATAAAATGCAATATCTGTCGTGCAGATATCTTCCTCGTTGATTGTCCTCTTGCTCGTCTTGCTTACAGGTCTGTGCTCCGAGGACGAGGAGAGACTGGTACGAGACCTGTTCCGAGGGTACAATAAACTCATTCGACCCGTGCAGAACATGACGGAAAAGGTGCACGTGAGATTTGGTCTCGCCTTCGTGCAGTTGATCAACGTGGTAAGAACACCTCGGCCTATTTTTCCTTCGCGCGGTCGGAAAATAATATTCATCAAACGGCGACAAAAGTCAAACGTTTAAATCGTGTAGATTAATCGTACAACCTTTTCGTTTTTTTCCTTTGTTAATCCAAGTCTCGTTAATTTTTCAGAATGAGAAGAACCAGATTATGAAGTCGAACGTATGGCTGAGATTCGTGTGGATGGACTATCAGTTGCAGTGGGACGAGGCGGATTATGGCGGGATCGGTGTCCTCAGGTTACCGCCCGACAAAGTGTGGAAACCGGATATAGTACTGTTCAATAAGTATGTGAAAATTATTCGCATACTTATTTAAGACAAAAAAATATTAGGACAAAGAAATATTCCTTAATCATTTAGCGCTATTGTTGCTAGTTAGGGACGTCACTTTCGACGTTAAACTCTCGTTAAAATACTTCTTCATTTTATCCTCGTATTAATAACATGAAAAACTACTGATTTCTTTGCATTCTCAGTATTTTTTAAATTAAAATGTTTTCAATTATCAGTCGAAACTATTGATTTCTCAGCATTTTAAAGCTTCAGCAAATTGCGATCGCTTCGGTTATCAGTAAAAAATAAGCTTGCTTTCCATTCGTTATACAATAAGATCAGTTTTGTCGACGTGACAATATTCGAAATATCGTTTGCAGTGCCGATGGCAATTACGAGGTCCGTTACAAAAGTAACGTGCTAATATACCCAAACGGTGAGGTCCTCTGGGTGCCGCCAGCGATCTATCAGAGCTCATGCACGATCGACGTCACGTACTTCCCGTTCGACCAGCAGACATGCATCATGAAGTTCGGTTCATGGACTTTCAACGGTGATCAAGTCTCCCTCGCGCTCTACAACGACAAGAATTTCGTCGATCTGTCTGATTACTGGAAGAGTGGCACGTGGGACATCATCAGCGTGCCGGCGTATCTCAATACCTATGTGGGTGATTTTCCCACGGAGACCGACATTACTTTCTACATAATTATCCGCAGGTGTGCATTTTCGTCTTCAAATACTGTCAATCTTCATTTCGATATGGTATCTGATCTCGTATTTGCTTTAGCGTTTTTCTTTAATGTCCAATTTTCTTCCACAGGAAGACCCTCTTCTATACAGTAAACTTGATACTACCGACGGTTCTAATCTCCTTCCTCTGCGTGCTTGTCTTCTATCTGCCGGCAGAGGCCGGCGAGAAGGTTACTTTGGGCATCAGTATTCTCCTATCTTTAGTTGTGTTCCTTTTGCTGGTCAGTAAGATCCTACCACCGACTTCCCTGGTGTTGCCGCTCATAGCCAAATATCTGCTCTTCACCTTTATTATGAATACCGTCAGTATCTTGGTGACTGTCATTATCATCAACTGGAACTTCCGTGGGCCGAGAACCCATAGGATGCCGCAACTTATACGCAAGATCTTCCTCAAGTATCTACCGAGAATTCTGGTGATGAAACGGCCAAAGAAGACACGACTAAGGTACGGACGTGAGCTCGTCTCTAAACGATATTACTAGCAAGCGATAATTACTCGTAACGATAAATTCTTGCTTGCTGTGCATGTACGTTGAGGGAAAATTAGGCGGAAAAATTAAGATGTATTAAATTGTCAAGATTGTTCTCTTCTTCATTAGGATACAGTTTTCTCTTGATTAAGATACATATTTTCTTTCAAATACACATTGAAAGTGTACAAGTAATTAAAATTCATCTCACTGAAGCGTCGCGAGGCGATTCTCGATCGAGTCTTATGTAGCCGTTCATACGAACGTTTGTCACTTCATTAGATGGATGATGGAGATACCGAACGTGACACTGCCAGCTTCCACGTACTCGGGAAGTCCGACAGAGGTACCAAAGCTACCGGCGAAGAAAATGGAGGTAATGGAGCTGTCAGATCTGCATCATCCCAATTGCAAGATTAATCGCAAGGTGCAACATACTACGAGCAGCTCGAGTGGCGCTGGGGGCGGTGAAGGCATGGGCGACAGGAGAGGGTCCGAGAGTTCGGACTCGGTGCTGCTTAACCCGGAAGCCAGCAAGGCTACCGAAGCTGTGGAGTTCATAGCGGAACATCTCAGGAACGAAGACTTGTACATACAGGTGTGTCAAACGCGCGAGTATCAATTTCAGATTGACTCGCACTTTTCATACACACATTGCCAATCATCTCCCTCTTGCTTGCATCTTCTTTTCAGACGAGAGAAGACTGGAAGTATGTCGCGATGGTGATCGATCGACTGCAACTTTATATCTTCTTTGTAGTCACCACCGCTGGCACCATCGGAATCCTCATGGACGCCCCTCACATTTTCGAGTATGTGGACCAGGATCGTATCATAGAGATCTATCGTGGAAAATAATCCGTCTCGCTGCGGCGAGTTGCTGTTATAAGTAATGTGCCATCGTCGAGACCGTTCTCATTTCATCTCTCTTTCGAGATCGATTTGTACGTAACATCGTCGTGCGAGCGATCTTGTCGTTTCAATCACGAACGTTTAACCTTTGAAGGACCGGAAGCCGATATATCGGCATGACGGCGGTGTCAGCTTTTTCCCAATTCAATCCAATGACATTGACAAAAAAGTTATAGCTCTTAAAATAAAAAAGTCGGTAAAAAAATAGCCGGTCTTCAGAAGGTTAACGTTCCGTTCGATAGCATTTTTTTACCAAGCGGGTCTTTTTACGAACTTCCATGCTAAGTATATAGATATTTTTGACGGATGTTTCCACTTTGTCTCCTACCGTTATCTGCACCATTTCACGGTTCTTCCTTCCGAAAAGCTGAATCCGCCGACGGAACTCGACGCGATCGCGAAATGGCATATATTATGTAGATAGTGACGATTCTACTAGTATTAATGACTGCCTTTGCGACTGTTGTCTTCCCCGTTGCCATTAACTTCCGATTACTCCATCGCTTAAACGAGAGATCCACGAAACAACCTTCAGACGCTTCTCATCTTTGGTTTTGTCGGAGGAATTAGTATTTCTCCCAACGCGAAACGCGGATTATTTTAATGTAATATCTCCCAAAAATCACAAACTTTGCTAATTAGAAAATCCCCGAGTATTTAAAGTCTCAATATAATTGGACGTTGGATAAATTCTCGTTCAAAAGTACCAAATTCAATTTATTTGCGGAATATTATTTCCTATCAATGTAGGTTTTGATGAGATAGCTTGTGCATCAATTCTATGGATATATCTCCCCCAAGCGTAGTTAACATGCTTAATGTTAAACGATGAAGTCCATGATTAGTATTATATATGTATAGTAGGAGTACGGAATTAAGGTCAACGGAGCTTAGGCGAGACGATTGTAATATAGTAACAATGATGGTACGCACAAACTCACGTAGGCAGCCATATTGATATTATATTGATTAGCAAATAATTCCATAGACCGGTAAACTAGGCGAGCATAATGACAAGCACGTTATCGATCCTGGACTTATACAGAATGCTTCATGTTTAACATTAAAAATCTCGTCCCTGCAAGACACCACATATTATTTTCAAAAGAATAATCTCGTCGCAATTTGTCAGCGCGTTTATCGTCGGCCGCGGTCTTCCGTCGGTCCGTGAGATCAAGTTGTCGAGTACGTTTAATATATGTGAGCGAACGAAAACAGACAATTGAAACATTGTATAACGCAAAGCGAGAAAGCGTCTCCTCGTTTCACCATTCGATCGCAGTTTCAGTGATCAATCTCGATCAGTATCGATCAAATTCACGATATCAAAATTATCGATTCTTCCCGCGTAAGGTAAAGGCGAAATGTTCCGTACGCGAATGCATGGATGGACACAAAATTAACGGCTTAGAATATTTGAAATAATTTTGATAATAATCTTGCGAAAATTGTCGTGTGCTACATTGTAAATCCAGTTGTGCCCGTTGATACTCATCGCTGTAGTGAGTGCCGATAAAATCGCGACAACCTCGGCACACCCACCGGACAATCCCACCGAGGAACTCATAGCAAATAAATTTTACGAAAAATATAAATTATATTAATGTATTCCTTGCAAAAATGGATTCCGCTTGTATCTGTGCGATCACGATTGGCGTTGGGAGGTCGACGCGATTCAAGGTATTGGTTCGTCGTCGAGTGTGATCGCGAGTTTCTCTCGGCAGAAGAGGAAACGTTCGCATCGATCGAATTGCTTGCGTTTCTTTTTCTTGCAAACGGTTTTGCATGATACTTGCACGCATTTTGATTCGGTCGACCTTTCCAGCCTCAAGTGACAAAGATACGGCTCATACGTAAATGTAGTTGACACAAAGCTATATTACCGTGCGTTAGTTACCGATGACGCAATATGTGTCTTCCTCTCGAGAAGTAGAGAGAATTAATATTTGTGGAAACACCAGCAACACGCTCGCTTCGTTTCGTTTCGAATCCCTCGCGTCGATAAACTTCACGAAGTAATACTATTTATTCGCAGTCGTGAAACACTAAGACGGTCTCACGCGAATGATAACAACAAATAAGCATATAATCATAAAAAAGACCATAGGCTTCAGGCGGTGTATATGTGTGTCCTTTATCTATCGCGGCAAAGTAGACAATCGTGTACGACGGATACATGTGTTAGATTTTATTTCGCGCGCGAAACGGAAGAGAAGTACAGATATTGTTGAGCCGTAAAGTTTACACTTTACTATGCATGATAAATAATACGGCGACTATGTTCGTGCATTACTGCGTTTGTTGGTAGGTGAGAAAAAAGAAGAAAAGAAAGGAATTTAACGTAAGGTAACTAAGGTAGTCCTTTTTACGATGTAAATCTTCATCCTTTGTATAATCGTAAATCAATAAAGCTCATCGAATTTCATATCTTCTCGTTTACTCTACGTGCAAATATGATTGTATTTTATCATCGTGTTATTCTACCACGTCATATTTTTCATATCTTCTTCGAGAGTCGCGGATGAACATTCATCTACGACAAAAATCCATCAAAACTACTTCGCGCTTAGCTGCGACAAACTATAAAAACCGAGAGAGAGGGACGGGGGAACAGGTTAGACGTTTATATTTTCATTTCATTTATTTCAACAATTTCATAATAACGTAATAATGTTAATAATATTACAATGCGGCGATTACAGTGCTCACCAGTTAACAGGAATTCTCATATCGATCAACGTTTGCCTCGAAAAAAGGGAGCCCAGCGTAGAAATATAACAAATTTTTATTCACGCGCTCTCTTCGTATCTCCGTCGTGTGTACGAATTTACTATTATCGGACCAGGCTGTGTTGTCGAGGCATAATTAAAAGTCAAGTGAGATCGGGTGAGTTCAGTTCAATTGCATCGTCCCATCGGAGAGTCTACGGTAAACATAGTAACTCTTTTCTGTGTGTATTCGTATGTATGTATGTATATGTGTGTGTCCACACTCTTCTATCTCTCGTCTCGCACTCGCGACGGCGATCGATGATGATGCCGTCGTCGTAGCGCGTCATCGATCACGACGACCGGTGTATAACGGTGGACAATACAAGACGATTTATTACGTTTCTTTTTTTTCCTCCGTTCCTCTGTTAAAGTACATAGGGAATAAAGATATAGATAGGTAATGAAGAGAGAGTTAGATCGCGCTCTATGTAATCGGTCTTCTGAAATCTCATCAGCGCGGCTTTTACGTCCGTTAAATTTAATAAGTTAGCATCGAGAGATAATTAGATGTAACATCCTCCTCCTCCTCCTTCTCCTCTTTCTTTTCTTCGTGTTCTTCGTTTTCCTCTTCTTTTTCCATCGTTAGTTTAGAGAAAGTGATCTCGATAAAGTTCGACCCTAACTGCTAATAGACTATCTTTGAATCACCCCTATAATTACTGTCAGAGTATAACTACGTCGCTATCGATTACAGGCTAGCTTTAATATTCAGTGTTTAATCGATTATTAATCATTTTTTTATTCATTATTACGAATATGACTTTAGCATTCAATAGTTTAAATATGTATAGTTTATGTTTAGTGGTACATGTGTGTTTAATATCTTGCTTTTTTATTAAATTCATTTGTTCATTATTATTCATCTTTTTCTTCTTCTTTTTTCTCCTCGCGGTATAATTTATATAGATTATTTCTCTCCTCCTCGCCATTTCGCTAATCACCCAGCGCGAATTCTCGTTTTTCTTGATCGTCTCTTAAATCGTTTTATCACGACAGGACAACATAGTTTTTTTTTCTTTTTTTTTCTATGGAATCGCGCGTGGTGAGCTAGCTGAACGAGGATTCAAAACGGAAGGGAACGAGTATTGCCTGCCGGAAATATAACTGAGTTTTGCTCTCGTAAAAATTCATCATTAAATTCAGTTGGCTGTGACGCGTTTTCCTTATCTGTCCTCTTTCTTTCTTTTTGGTATAATATTATATTTCTCCCGCTCTCTTCCTCTTTCGCCGCGGAATTCAAGACGTTCGTCGCAAAAGTATACTCGCTCAAATTGAACTCGGAATCCTTCTTCTCCCTCCCTGCCGTCTCTCTTTCTTTTTCGTCCGCGATTCCGCGTAATAAACCCGCGACTTATATTTGACACTGTTTTCCAGGTTTAGACCGAAGCGCAAACTGAAATAGGCGTGAAAATTTCCTTCAATGTGTGCGCGTGTTACTTCGGCTTGCCGGATTTTGAGTTCGAGGTATCGTTTGCCAAAGTTGACGCAGGAACAAATCGGCAGGATGATCTCCCGCTTCTAAAGTTTGCGATAAATTGCGGAATAATTTCACGGACGCTTCTCACGAGCCTCGGCTTAATTCGTAATCGGTCCTAATAACACGCGATTTCCGCGCCGCCTTCGATCACCCTTCGCGTTAATTACATCCCTACAACGGTCCTATCGCGTACACGTTCGCTCCGCAACGCGCTCGTTTACGCTTTAAGGATTGATTAGCTAAAAATTTGGCACTTGAACTTACGCTTCACCTAATCGGTTAAGTCTAATTAATTAATTCGCCGCCGTTCGTGGAAAAAGATACGCGCGCGCCCGCGCGTACACGTACACGTGTGCACGTGTGCCTACCTTAAATCTCTTTATGATTTTCTTTTTATTATATCTTTTGCTCTTATTTCTCTCTCTCTCTCTCTCTCTCTCTCTCTCTCTCTCTCTCTCTCTCTCTCGCTCTTCCGCTTTCGCGCCCGTACCACGTAAATCGATCGATCGATCCGGCAGATCGCAATTTTTTTAAGTTTTACAAACAATGGCACAGTGGAATTTACACGCGAATCTTGCCCCGAGCCGCGCCGGTAAACCGAATCGAAAATGATAACGCGACATTCGAAAATTCGCTCAAAATCTACATTGCGGTTGCGCGAAGAGCGCGTCGTTCCGCCGTTCCCATTTTGTCGCGATGGTTTCACGAGCCATCGAACATAAATATGCAACGTAACATAGTTTTATATTCTATATCTCTCTACACGATTGTTTCATCGGCTGTAATTTAACCGGAGAGATTGCCCGTGTGGACGTGTTTTCTTTTTTATTTTTCTTTTTATTTTTCTTTTTTTTCTAATCAGAAGAACCTCAAATTGGAGGAACCGCCCTTTGTTGATCGATTGTTGCGTTCAATCTCGTTTGAAAATTTCGCGCACGATACTAACTTCACATCTATGTTATTTTGATGAAATTTACGTAAAACAGTTGAACGTATTTTCCGGAATATTTATGGAATTTTCATGATAACGCGATGTTATTTTACGACGATCGTGATTTTTCTCTGCGGCTCTATCGAGGATAATCCTCTCTCTCCCCCCACTCTCCTTTGAGCATAAAAATTTACGATAAAAATGTGATGCGGGTGATCGACCAGCGGAACGACGCGATTCGCGTAATATGGGCAACAAAATCCGACGTGGACGATATCTCGTTTCGCTTAATTTAACAACGGGGCTGAACGCAAGCAACATTTTTTACACGTTACGTGTCGTCGTCGAATATAATTATATTTCTTTTTCTCTCACTCGCTCTTCGTCTCTCTCTCTCTCTCTCTCTCTCTCTCTCTCTCTCT
>NW_022639486.1:1771219-1772432 GCF_010583005.1 Odontomachus brunneus | reverse complement strand
TCTCTCTCTCTCTCTCTCTCTCTCTCTCTCTCTCTCTCTCTCTCTCTCTCTCTCTCTCTCTCTCTCTTTGTCGCGTATATATATTTATGCTTATATATAATATATATAATACATGTATTTTATATAAAGAGCGCTCTAGTAAGAACGGGCAATGGATCGTCGATCTTCCGAACGTCTCCACCGATCTCGAGTACCTCTTTTCGAGAAATCAGGTATGTATTATTTAAAAAGTCAAAGAAGCGTAATCATTCCTGTTTTCCCGAACATCATGGACACTGTCGATCTTGCTATATTCTATAACTATAACGAGTAAACACTCTTGTGACATCTCCAAGTCGCTCGCCTCTCCAAAAGAAAGCGCGCGTGTGAATAATTTATTATGAAAAATTCACACTATCTCGTCTTCTCAAAGTTAGCGCAGATCGAAGTCGGCTAGCGCGGTTCGGAAACGCGCAGCTGTATCATTGATCCGTTCGATACGTCGCGGGGTGCGTCCAGTAAATTACGTCGGAGCGCGTAATTAAAAAGGTCGACCGCGTAATTGCCAATTGGGTCTTTCCATTCGTAATCTTTTCACTGAATGATAACGATGATTTCTTTAATCTCGCTCGATACCGAATTCTGCCGGAAATGATGCGATCGCGATTTTAAACGAGGATTCGCGTGATAGTTGTTTCCTCTTTTTCTCGCAGGACTAAAAATTGCGTATAATTATTGCACGATGAGAAAAGGGGAGATTCCTTTTCCGCGACAAATCGCGATGGTTTCGTCTCAGTTCGTCGCCTCTCGCTGTCCGTCGTGCGGCTAGTTTCAGTGCTAGATCTACGAGCGTAGAATTCTTTTCGCTAGAGCTTCGACTACTTACATCACAGCGAGCTACTAACGCTGAACAGCCGCGAGTAGTTGGCACGACTTTCGCGAGCGTGTGTTCGCCTTTCGCCGAACACATTTCGGTCCATCGCGCTTAATTGCATCCCCTCGGGCGATATCGTGCGCGCGCGATTTACGACGGCGATCTCGCGAAAGCTCCACAACCGGGAAAACTCGTCGGCCGCGCTAGGCGACTAATAGCGGAAGACTTCGGCATGCTATAGTACAGTAGATCTTACGATAAATTACAACCGACGGGTGCGCCATCGCCGTCGATATACTCTCTTTCTTTCCTTCTCTCTCTCTCTCTCTCTCTCTCTCTCTCTCTCTCTCTCTCTCTCTC
>NW_022639486.1:1753870-1766045 GCF_010583005.1 Odontomachus brunneus | reverse complement strand
TCTCTCTCTCTCTCTCTCTCTCTCTCTCTCTCTCTCTATGTATCTATCTATCTATCTCTCTTGCGTTAATTAGAGGTAGTATTATATATATATATATATATGTATATATATATATCGAGAAGTAGTTTTCGTCGTCAGAGCCGCTTGGAGTCATCGGGGGATTGTCTTGACACTTAAACGACAGGCATAATCGATGAGCAATCTTAATTATCTCTATCGGTATATAACCTTAGGTAAAGTCCTTAAAACGCTCGGGTAATCAATTAGGAGTCGAGTGAAAGGCTAGAAGTGCTACGAAACTCGCAATTGACTTAACTCGTTATAACCCGTTCGCGTGTCCGTGGAATTTGACGACGTTACGCTCGCGTCTTTCCGAATCGATGCTCTCAACGGAGACAATCGCGTTTGCCTTTTCCTCCTTCGGGTGTATAACGGGTTAATTTCAACGTCACGACGAAAGCGCTGCGTCGGCTCGACTGAGAGACGAAGCTCGTTGTGTCGAAATTGCGGGTGTACCGGCGCATTAGCGATTTTAATCAACGGACTGATTCTAACTTCCCCATTAGTGTCCTCGCGATCGATCTTGTCCGATCTGCTCTGTCGTCGATCTTATCTCGGCTATCCTCACACGTCAGTCGATAAGCGAGACGTTCGAAAGATCGCTCGTCACATTGCCGAATTTCCCATTCGCGTCACCCTGTACATTTGCGCTACTACGATATTCTATCAACCTTCGTTTAGTTAATTCATATATTTATTTAATTTTCTTCTCTGTGTCCTTCTCTTATTTTTTATCTTTTTCTCTCTCCTCCCTCTCTCTCTTTCTCTCTCTCTCTCTCTCTCTCTCCCTCTTTATCTTTCCGTGTTCGCCGCAGCTACTCGTTAATCGGGAACGATTCGACTCGCGAAAGTCGACTTAATCGTACATTAACGTTGTAGAAAGGAGATTTCAACATTTTCGTACAGGCAAAAATCTCATAGCTAATATACGTTTTAATATTATTATTGTTATCGTTAGTAGAGTAGTAGTAATATTATGTCATTTATCGTTATCCGTTAATCGTTATGGCTAACGTAATCATTATTATTATTATTTTGTTTTTCTTTTATTACAAGATTACAGTTTATATATAACAGCCCCGCGCGTATTAAGCTGAGTTGTCGGTTTTAAAGGCGCAAGTCACGTTAATGTCGCTTATCTCTCTTCCCCTTTTTCCCTCCCGGCCCTTTTTCTCTTCTCATCCCGGTCGTTTGTTCTAAAATGTTCAGTTTGTACGGAAATTTCATTGTCCGTCGCCGCTCTCGTCTGAGTTTTCGCGAATACGCCATATCGGCCGGAAATATAATGCGAGCCGGAAACAATCGCGAGCGAGGGAGAACTCATTAATCTTTTCGCAATCGATCGACGCAAATTTGAACTTTGCGAAACATCCGAAAAATGATCTCTTTCCTCAGAAACAAATAATCATTCTAAAATCAAATAAGAATGAGAGTATCTATTTCTGGTTCTCTCTCTTTCTCTCTTTTTTCTCTTTCGATTAAAATCACAAGGAGCCTAAGAGTACATCGAGATGTTGCGACATATAAAATCAAAAGAGCATTAGAGGTGAAATAAGCCGTCGCTATTAATCATGCGACTCTTAAACGCGCATAGACGATAATGAAAATACCGCGAATGATGGACAGTCTGGATGAGAGGAAATTCTCTCTCGATGTGAACCGAGAACTTTTACTCTTCACCGACGGCCAGAAACCAACCGAACGGCTAATGCCCTTTTAACTCGATGCATCGCGCTCCCTCGACGACACGAACTTACTGCTATTCATTATTCTCGAGTACGAAAGCGGCGGATTACACCATGCCCGAGAGGTACGTTTGCTGCGTTATATCTTCGTAGAGAACTGTCCGTGTCGAGTTCAAGGAGGTGGAAACATCTCACGCGAGGTATTATATGTCACGTTCCGCCTGAATTTAAAATTCGCTTTTTCCTTTATGCAAATTCGGACGTCCGAAGAATGAGTTTCTCACTTTGCCAGCGAGTCCTCGAATAATAACTCGAGCGATCCCCGCCAAGTGTGTTCCCGATGGCAATATTTTCCCCTTTCGTTTCCTCGTTAGAGAAATCGCGGAAAGAAGCCTATCAAACTCTATAACAACGTTTTCGCGCATGTTCGAAGCGAATACGCGCCACAACGGGAGAAAGGTTTCGGCCAAACTCCACCAAAAGTGATGGTGCTGGATTTCATTCGGCCGCGAACTTTGATTTAAATGCAACAGACTTCTCCTGTTCATCGATTTCTATCGCAATTTTCCTTTACACATCGAGCACTCGAAACCTCTCCTCGTCGAGCGCGAAATCGTCGCGATTCCGCGAGAATCGGAAGCCTCACGTCGTTTTCGTTAATTCTCAACGTGAAGATATATCCTAGCTACTTCCGCACGCGTAACGCGGAGAACGGTCGTCCCCGCCGTCGCTCACGCGGTGCGCTTGTTAATTTATTAGGAAAATAAACCAGCAGTCGTTAGCGACGAATTACAGTGAGCAATTTCTTCTCTGTCTTCGACGTGGAATTTCATTACGCGATATGTGTGTGTGATAGTACACATTTACAAGTATATAGTTAGTAGAACAAGTATAGTCGTGCACAGAGTACACACGCGTACGCCGTGGTACGCGTTTTATTATTTCTTCTTTATCTTCTTTTTCATTTTTTAATCTTTCTTTACTATCTAATCGTTAAACCTCACAATTACATTATTAAGATCACGCGTTCGTTTTCGCTAACTCGACTTTTTTTTTGATACCCGTAATGTTCTAGGACTCTCGTAATCCATGTACGTCGCTGCTTCTAGAATAATTTTACAGCTGCAATATAATTAACTCATTAATCGCGATATACGCTTCGAGATACGCGCGTGTTTGTCTCTCGCGTGACTATAATGAATTGGATCCGAGCGAACAAGCGAAGGCTCCATATCAAAGGAAATGCTACTTTCGGTAGCAGCGATGCGCGAATGAAATCATTCTCCTCCGGCGCGCACTGTGTGACTCGTAATAACACGGCCGCGTCTTGGGAACGTATCTTATTGACGATAATAATTACGGGAAAGAAGAGTCTGCACGCGAGGAATGTACAGCTCGCCGTGAAGATTGCACCGGATTCTTCGTCTACGATCTCTGCGATTTGGACCAATCGTTCCAATGTTCGTTCTTTTCCTGAAGAAAAGGATTCTTCAGTAAGAGAGCTAGACGAAACGAGACACGGAGTTGTTCGACCGCACTCCTCTACCGTTGACTCGTGTTGTATGCAAAAAACAGATGGCGTATTCGTATTACGTGGCTTGATTAATCGCAATGAATCGGCGTGGCTAATCGCCTTTCCACCAACTTGAACTACAGCAAACGCACGTAAAAAGAAACGATGGAGCCGGACGTCCTCATGCAGCGACAAAAATGATCAGAGCGTCAAGAATCTTCCGCTTTGCGCGCTTAACTATCTCGGAAACGGCACAACCAACGGCCTTCGTACGACCTCTCTGTCTCTCCTCTTTTCTCTCTCTGGAGGTGGAAAGATAATTACATATATATATATATATATATATATATATATATATATATATATATATATATATATATATAATTTTCTATTTGAGCTAAAACATTCGAGGAGTTCGTTCCGATTTCTGCACAACTGGAAAAGTAAGCTCAGCGGATCAAAAGTTCTTTCTCAAATACGTCGCACGGAACGCGCTCGTATGTAAAAATATAATCCGATCAGGATGACACGGCACCTGGAAACGAAATCGAAGGATGGAAAGTGAAAAGGTTTTAAATCGTTCTTTTTCTCCTTCAAGCAAACTCCTCGTTTTCCTCTTTCCACTTCCAGAGGCGCGGCGTGGCATCGGTTGCTCCAGTTTCGAGATACACGGAGAGTTCAGTTCCGCGTGCGTCTGTCTGATTCGCGCGAGAGCAGACGCACGACGTTTTGCGCTTGCCGAGCCGGTTGAAGGCTGAACGAGCTGGTTGCTAATTTTTATCGCAACGAATGACGAATGTGCGCCGGTATTAAAGCGTCGATGTCTCGAACTACGCGTCTTATTTTTATTTGCTTATTTATTTATTTTTTTCTTCTTTTAACGCATTATTTCCTCGACTTCTCGTCAGCTACTGCGACACTTACAATGATTAACCGCGTTTTCTCGTCCTACGCAACGTACTCTATCTGCCACACGACTTTAATGCAATTCAACGTGTTATTCTTATCTTCTCTCTTTTTTTATTCTTTTTAAACGTTTTTCTCGCGCGCTATAGAGATCAAAACACCGTCTTAAGGTTTTATCGCACTTATAATCCCCTGCTCGCCTCTCCCTCTGCCCCACTCCCACTGCCTATCTTCGCAATATCGTCAACAACGATCTCAATTATTTTAATAATCTTTAATAATTATTAAATGATAACGTGATTGGTTGTCGCGATTATCCAGTGCCGATGGCCGAAAAAATGTACAATACAACGTTGAGTTTGTCTCCCCGACGTCGACGGCTCAGTCGCCCGTCTACGAATTAGCCCTGTGTGAACCCCAAGAGCAACTTCCTTCTTTTAATCGGTCTTTCTCTACCCGTTAGCCGTTCTACGTGTCGCCTCTTTCGACTCCGTCGCTTCCGCGATTTTCTACTCGTGACTTACAAACGGCTCATAAATTTGCAGACGTGGCGTACGCCAATATTTTTGGGAATGCGTTTAGAAGAAGAGCCTCACGTTTTTCCCTCCTTCTCGTCTCTTTCGCGAGTCGAGACAAATGTCTGCCGTAATAAACCGGCTCTCGTTGATCGCGGTATTTAATATCGCAATGTTGATTCTCTCTACAAGAGACGAGTCGGACTGTCGCGCGAGATTATAAAAAATTAGTGTTCTCGAATTTGTATGTTGCTACCCGGTTATTGGATACGACCGTCGGCGGAAACGCGCGCCGTAATGTGTCTCCGAAGAGACAACAGCAGAATATGAGATGTCAAAGTCACGTTTTTTTTTTTTTAATAGGGTGGAAATAAAAATCCGCGCTTAATCTTCCTGTCGCGAAACGCCTAAAAAGAAGACACGATGTCGTCTCGCGGTAATGGTTTCTATAATGGAGATATTATAGTGGGGGAAAAGATTGAACTGTCAGACACAGAAAGATACGCGAGTGTCCTGTGTATAGAAGGTATGTCTGTGTGAGTTCACGTTTAATACGCACGATGCAAGTGATAACGATCCGTTTTCTCAGCGCGCAATCAGCCACAAATGCGTTCGTCTCATTTTCCAAAAATTCGAAAAGAGAGAGAAAAAGAGAACTCGACGATCGCGTTTTACGCAAAAATTTCGGCGTGTTCTGTCCACACGCGGTGCTTCGAACAGACCGTTCTCAGCGCAAAAATTAGCTATTCGAAACGTAAAACCGGATTACCATCGCAACCAAATTAATGTTGAGTGCGCCTCTCACACGTGTTTGACACAGAGTTGAGATTCACGCGAAATTTCAAGCTGCAAGATGAACATAATTAAAAGAGTGTTTCTCGTTAAAAAGTAAATGAATAAATGAACAGTCGGACAACTGCACTTGGCGCTGAACGCGGGACGAGAATGTGCGGATCGATGGCGAAGCGATTCGCTCTGCGGACATCAGGGAAAGAAGGTGTGTCGCTCGAAACTGAATATTCTGTTCGCGTTGTCACAAGCGAAGGTAGTTATCGAACAACCGTTAACCGTCCCTCATAATTTTCTCTCGCATCTCCTCCGCCCCATTTCCCGCATTTTTTTGCACGGCGTGTCCCTCGAGATCCTTCGAGGCTACCTCGCACAACCTATCCGAGAGAGTATTTATGTTACGCCACCGTCGCTTAAATCGTAGTACAAATCCCCCGTTTATTAAGTCGTCGTCGATTTTTACATACTAGTGATACGGATAAGAAAATTCACTGGCATTACTTAAATCTCCTTGGCAGTTCGTCATGTGTATTCTGAAAGTGTAACGTGTGCGTTTTACCCTTAAAGCCCGATCTCCTGTTTCTCCCCGTTCTCTTCTTCTTTTCGCATAAACTTTCTCGCACTCATTGTTTCTCTTTCTGATCGTTATACTGTTTCGCATGCACCTGAAGGAAACCATCCGAGTCGAAATTTTGATTCTACATGAATTCTTTAAACACAACGTCGAGTTTGAAAGATCAATGGAGAATCTCCAGATATAATACTGCACAGGCTATTATGCTATCTTGATGTTGAAAATGATTACTTAATACTGATTTCTTTATGTTGAAACTTAAAGAAACATCTATTCGATCATCATTTATTATTCGATTATCTCGATATTCTCTCTGCATTTAATATTTATTCTTACATTCAATAAGCAATGTATTAATTATGTAACTTGCTCAACTGCAGATAGAACATGTGCGATAAGCAAATAATAAATAATTAATATGAGCAAATAAAAAATAAACTATATTCACAATCCTTTCCTCATTATTTCTTTTCGCTGGAGATTCCATCAATAAGATTTCAAGCTCTTAAAAAAGTTGAAAAGAAAGGAGTTGTAAATGTAAAAGTAGCAATTGTGTATAGATTAGAGATTTAAATATAGATTTTCAGTACAAAAAGAAGGCTAAGCAGAAGTGAAAAGAGCGTTGGTTGATTCAAGCTGAAACTCGCGTTCAACGAAGCTTTTTTATTACAGAAACAGATATCAGCATTTGTGAGACATTCCTATTTGTAAATTATTTCACGATCTTTGATCGAGGAAATAATTAACCACAAATTCGTGTTTCCAAGTGTCGTTATTCGGCTTATGCATCTATGTCTTTTGTATGAAATAAATGCAGATTGACAAATAATCAGAAATTCATCAAGTTATGATTATTGATCAAATGTGTTACTTTTTTTTAATGCTGACCTTAAAGTAGATTCTAAATTTCGACTCGGATGTCTCCCTATTCTCGTCAAGCTCGTCAAACATCCTGTGCAAGAAATGATTTAACACACCTGGAAATATACGATATATCGTTGACCGACGTTCTGCGTCCTCTATCCTGGCTGTTCGATCGAGCATCCTGCTCCTAGCTGTTTCGTGGTTCCGGACGCTCGAATTAATACAACTCGATCGAAGGAATGCGTGTTATTAACTCACTTACGCGATGCCGACGAGAATTTAATTAAATACTTCAAAAGACGCCGAGATATTTTGATAACTCGAAATTGAAAATATCGTACCAATACATGTACTTCGTATCGCGGTACACGCGTTGCTCGTTGGCTAGAGACGTAATGACTTGGTCGCGGAAAATGTACGTTACACGCGCGCGAGTATCAAAACAATGGATAAAAATGTCGCGACGACGCGAGTGATTCCCTTTTTACCGACAACGATCGTCGCTCGTCAATGAGCGTCCGGACGACTATAATAATCAACATTCTCGAGATATCTCGGACTCTCAAAATTATTAAATTCTCAAAATATCAAAATGTGCGCACACACATTGCGCACTTCTTGCTAACAAACAGACGCTACTCTAACCAAAATTCGGCGTCGCGGATACATCTTTGTCATATTATTTATCTATCATTCTGATTACCACCGCGTTTCTAATATCCATGATTAACAAATCCCCGACAATTACTCACAGTTCTATTAATATTTGAGTGAGTGAATGGCAATAACAAGTGTAAGGCACGTTGTACCACACAAGTGGTAAGCTAAATAGAGTTAAATCATATGATTGATTTCGTTTCTCCTTCAAAATAAACAAGGATAGACATATGATTTAACTATTAGCTTAGGGCTCGGTTGGTACAACTGAGCCTAAGAGACGCCGACTCGACCGACAAGCACCGACTGTATATATCGAAAAATGAGATGATTATTCGATATTGATGTACTCACGATACCCTCCGATGATCGCCTATCGCTATGTTCGGCACTCCCGATACTTATTTACGCGTGAGACTCACTTTCGACGAGCAAAAGACGCGTAAAATGCGGAGCGATGTCGATCGATACGTTCACGACTGCTGCTCGGCGCGAAAAGATCGAAACCCAAGATGGCCGCCGAAAATTCGCGCTTCTATAACGATGCTCTCTACAACTCAGTTGCGCACTGCTTTACCATTCGATAGATTGATAAGTATCGATTATCGATCGATAGTTATTACACATTTTCGACCAGCTGTTTCTAACTACGTCTTTCTCTCGCCACTGTGAACTAATCCGGAAAATACGTCCCCGCTTTCCGGATTAATCAACAGTTATGTAAAGTGCACAATTAAATACGGATACGATTGACTGAAAATTATTAGTAACTATCGATCTATCGACGGCAATTTGCGGGACTAATTGTGTATTATGTATTGAGCGTTTCGCTTGCAATGTTCAACGATCGTCATTAATTAACGCGCGATAAATTAGTATCGCGTTTTCGATCGACTCGTATTTTCGTGTGGCACCATTGAGCGCCAAACCACGATAACATCCAAGAGCTAACTGCAGGATGGATTAGAGGACGCAGAATGTATCGATCGGTCTTCCACGATACTTACACAACTCCTTCTTTTCCACTTCTATTGAATTTCTATATCCTATTGACATTTCTGACGCCAATAGAAAATAATAATAAAGAGATTACGCAAAGAGAGACAGTTTGTTGTGTGTGTTTTATTTACTCATTTATATATTCCTAATAACCTTTAATAATTATTTAATATTAATTGATCGCAATACTCTATCTGCAGTTGAGTAAGTTACATAATTAATCCATTGCTTATTGAAATTAAAATTTGAGATTTGAATAAATGCAGGTAGAGACTATTGAGATAATCAAATATTAAATAATTCCTAAATAAGTATTTCTTCTAGCCTCAACACAACAGCGGTTGTATCAATCAATTGTAACATCAATTGTAGCCTTGTGTAGTGTTACACTTCCAGATGCTCTCTTAACCTTTCAGGTTCAATGAAACTTGCATGATTAATATGAAAAAAAATTTCGACTCAGATGGTGTCCGTAATCGACATTCTCGAGCGCCTTCTTCCGCGTCTCGTCGTAGACGAGGACCGACGTTAAATCCGCGTACAGTAATCCCCGAATATTTTGTTTTCGGAATGTCGCTGATCTTATACCTTCTCGAGGATCCCGGTTGAGAAATTAGAAACTTTAATTACATCCATCTTTGAGCACCAGCGTTTACATCTTCGACGTTTCACATTATTGCGAAATTTATATTCCTCGAATATTCACATTTCCGGGCTGATCCTCTCAGATTTACGCGAGTCTTTATGCGAACTCGCGGAAACATTACGAAACATTTACGTGGGCAGCCCACAGTCGGCGTAGGAGCTCTTTAATACTTAATACTTCTCGCGTGTGTATTCGGGGATTCCTGCATCAACATTAGCCCTCGACCGCAGCGGGTATCTTTAATTCATCGGCAAGTCGCACTTCTACGCGCATCGTCGCTCATGTAACGTTGCGTGCATACACGTACGTGTGTATGTGCGTTCGTGTACGTGTGTATGTATGTGTGTATGTGTAATACATCCCCAAGTGTAGTCGCGGAGGACAGAGTCGAATACATGTCTTGATTCGACCGGTTCACGTTCTACTTCAGAGAACGTGTAGAACTCGTAATCGTACCTCTCGTAGAACTTAATCGTTTAACTCGTCCGAGGAAATGTACCGTTTCGGCCGTGCAAGCTGTTACCATAGCCACGTCGACTGCTCTCAGGGATGCGTGTACAAACCGGTGTGCGTGTCACGCGTGCGCTCCACTCCCGCGTGTATCCGTGTGTCTCCCCGTTTTCTCTCTTTCTGCCTCTTCCTCATTCTCCCTCTTTTTGTCCCTCTCTTTTTGTCTCGCGCCGTCTAGACGTGTGTGTTTATGTGTTTCGCTAAGGCGTCCTCGTGGGATAATAATACGATGAAATTTACCATTACTATTACGTAATTATTATTAGTACTATTATCGTTATCTTCATTATCGATAGCGTTATTATTTTCATTTTCACCAGTATTATGTATATCGTAAAGAAACAAAGTTACTCCCCGTATTGCTTTCTTCCTAACGCGCAGGTCTCCGAAACGAAGCGGCGTACGAACTCGAAGACGAGCACCCACAAGCCCGGTCCGGCGGGACTCGATCGACGGGAAGGGCGGGCGTATCACCGGGGTGGCGTCGCGCGCGATCCCCGTCAACCTCGACGCCGACGTCGACGCCGGCGACGGCGTGCGGCGCGCGTCCCTCGCCGACTCCGGAACCACCGGCGGCAGCCTGGCTTTTCTGAATCACGTGACGATAATGTGCGGCGCCGACAGCAGGACGGTGATGGTAGCGATGATGGTGAACAGAGTAAAAATGATTAGGCACATCCTGTCGATCACCATCGCCGCGAACTTCCAGTCGTTCGTCACCTTCGTGTTTTCATCCTCGCTCTTCAATTGATTCGTTATTATCTGCAACGAGACGGACGCACTATCGTCGTGATCAAATTTTCGAGTGGCAAGGCGTTATCGTTCTCACTTGCAGTTGGTTTCTGGACGGAAGATCTTTGGATCTTTTTAGATCTGGAGTCTTATGGTGGAGCTATAGGACGGCAGATTTCTTGGATGGTGAGAGGTTTCCGAAGTCTGGCATGTTTTGATCTTTGAGTCTTGGAAGTCAAGAATCTAGATATTCAGGAATCCGGAGATGTAAAAGAAGGAAACGAATTCAAGGACTTAGGTATTCAAGGCATTCATCGAATCGCTTTAATTCGTCATTAGCTGGAACCGCATTGAGTTTGAGTCCTTAAAACCTTGGGATTTTTTTAAGAGTTTGGCACTTTAATATTTTTATGTCTTAGTAATTTTAGATCTTTGCATCCTTGAGATCGAGGAATCTAAATACTGAAAAGTTTGGGAAGCAAAGATTTGGTGGATTCGAAACATACGAGTCGCTCTTACCTTGATTTCCTTCAGTATTAGCACGAGCTCGTAGCGGGCGCAGAAGCACGCGTTCTGGAGTATCGTCTCGACCTGCGGCGTCGGCGCGTCCTGCGGATGCGGGTGATGGTGCGGCGTGTGACTGATCTGGTGTCCGGGATACGACGAGTGCGGCAACGGCGTCGCGTGCTGATGGTGCGGTGTCGTGGCCGCGTGGCTGTGATGATGATGGGGTGTCGTGTGTATGTGGCTATGGCCATGACCCATCGTGTGTGCGTGGTGCGGCCCGGGTGTGCTGTATACATTGTTCAGCAGGTTGTTGTGTGACGCCAGCGCGTTGTCCTCCAGGTCCAGCACATTCGCCAGAAGGGACTTGCTGCTTCTCTGATGAAGTTCCAGGTCACCGTACGACTTGCTCGCGCCTGGCGCAAGATGGGATTAATTTATGAGGTTACAGATGAATTGTGCAATTACGAGAGAAAAAGAGAGAGAGAGAGAGACTGCCTTACCCGTGACCGGAGATGGCTTCTGCGATTTTTGCACTTCCTTTTCTTCTTTCTCGACGGGCCTTGACATACGGAGTATGCAGGGCAGCCAGTACAAGAAAACGACTTTAACCTACAATATAATTCAGTTAACGATATATTTTCATATCCAATTATCCACTGTAACTAATTATCGCAATAATCAAAATTTATCTCTTAGAGAGTTTCCGACTACCAACGTTATATTTTTTTTTAATATTCCCTCATTGCTGAAGAAAATATTTACGTTACTATTCATCTCGATAAAACTGTTAATACGTAAAAATGTGGTTATCATAATAGCCGAATGGAATTCAAATAAATGAAATTTAAAAGTCATTTGCGTACTTTCACGCGCGTTCTTTGTAATTTTTATTTTTCTTTTTGATGCTTTTCGTTGAGTTTCGTGACTCAGAAGAACTCACGTTCATTAATTTGACTTAACATGCATTTTGCACGTAGAAATTTGATCGCCCGCAAATCATCGTGTGTCAATTCCCGAAATTTACATCCTAATTAACGTGACGTCCGGCAGGAAAAATTTGATTATGCGACATGATTTATTATCGCGATGCGCATTCAGTAGAGTGACCCTTAATTATCTGCCCATAAAATTCCCGATTTACTCACGATGAAAAGACAAAGAGAGAGAGAGAGAGAGAGAGAGAGAGAGAGAGAGAGAGAGAGAGAGAGAGAGAGAGAG
>NW_022639486.1:1731398-1753857 GCF_010583005.1 Odontomachus brunneus | reverse complement strand
AGAGAGAGAGAGAGAGAGAGAGAGAGAGAGAGAGAGAGAGAGAGAGCGACGCATCGGCCATGGCGGTAGCGCGTTGCATTTTAATTAAAACTATAATTATCGGCTGATGCATATAAGAGTCGTGTAGCGTTAACGATAAATCGAAAGTGGGTTTTTGGTAAAATAATTCGCGCGCAAATGAAAAAACATTAGTGAATGACTCGGCTGGCTCGGTGACGGATAGACCAATTTAGCGGAATGAGCGATTTTCAATAAAATTCGGCATAATTCACAATTGAGACGCATTCCTGTGTAACATTGTCGAACATTAATGAATATTAACCGGTTAATCGATTAATTTTATAGCGATGGAATAGTCACTTGTTTCTCTCATTCCATTACCTCATCGTTCAATTACCGTTAATTGTGCAAACCGTTCGCTCGTGCGCAAGCCGGTCCAAATTTCGCGGGAAAAAAAATACACGTGATCCTTTGAGCAAGATTACAAATTGATTCGTTGACAATTACGTCTGTGACGTTTCGTTTTCGCCCCGCTTTCGTATTGCGATATTAACTAACGATGGACGATTAAGTCGTGACCATCGTGGTGTTACAACGCGCTTTGATATCGATCAAAGGAAATTACCCATTCAGACATTTCATGTGTGTCAGAATTCCGATGATGATAGTTCAAGATGAGAATTGTGCTGACCACGCTGCTGGCCACCATAAACATTATGCAATTGAAGTACGTTCCTGGAAAAAAAAGAGTAACAGCGTGACTTCAAAATCTTCACGTTTTAAGCGAAAAAGTTGATTCGTTAATTTAATTTCGGTTTTGGCGAAAGTTGAATAATTAATCTTAATGTATCCCAATATCGATTATATCGTATTCGACATATTTCGTTTCCTCTCTCAACATGAGATGTTAAATTAATGCTTCTCTTCGTAATATAATTACACTTTTTCCTCAAAAATAGATGTACTAGTTGTTTCCAAGTTTTTGCGAGTGCGTCCTGACGCGGGTGTTTCACATGATCACGGAACATTGTCCTAGAAGAGCGTAAACAGCCCTTTATCCCTTCCGACCGTCCCTTTTTTTCCGCTCGAACGGCTTGCAATATGGTTGACCGGTCGGATCGCTTTCTCACATTGAAAAATTAATCATATTGAAAATCAATTTGATCGAGCTCACCTAAAAGCGGTACGGCGTCGGACGTCGCTGGCATTGTCTCGGCAACCATATTCAGGAACACAGTGAGGGATAGAAGGATGGTTACCCCTGAAAAAGAGGTTCGTTGGCTTCGATTAATTATCGTTTGAGTCGAGCACGTCATTGTGGGATCAGCCTACGGCCCTTGGGCGATCGAAGGGCCTTCGATGCGTGACAATCGCGTGCTAAAGACCCTTCGATTTTCACGCTTCTGCATCGAACGATATATGATGCCTCCAACCTCGTCAGCTCTCGGCCACACAATGGCGAACTGTCACCGAGCCTGTCCTTTGCTTTTCCGTCTAAACCTCCTGACGGAAAGAAGCACTTTACATAAAATGTATGGCTCAAAAAGATTATCTGGATTCTAACCGTTTCTACTGAGAGCGAAAAGTTGTGTCAAAAGTGCAAGACTGTTTCCACTAAAACTCGCGACGAGTGGAGGGATAAGGATATCTTCTTGAGAAGGAAAATTATCATTTCCGTGAATTTTGATTAGCATCTTAGAGATGGGTAGCCTCAGAGACAGTTCGTGTCAGGGGTCTCGTGTATTTCAACCCGTCACCGCCCGAGGCTTTGGCGCTTATTCGCGAGCCGCAGCATCGCGTTAAGAGGTGCTTTCGAATTATTTAGACTTTCAAAACACCGCGTGGCTGGCAGCCACGCCAGGTGCTTCATCTAAATATCAGACCTTACTCGAGCTTCTTCGAGATTTGCGCGACAACGTGTCGAGAGGTGCTCTCGAGATCCCGATCACAATTGAGTCGTGGTATCGCGTCGTGTCTTTCCTGCTTCCTCGCCAAATAGGACGTTTCCAATTCTTCCGCCGATACAATCGATAAACTTATACCGATATTGTTGAGGCTACTTGCAGTCCAATTTACTATGATTAATGAGACCAACTTTTGCAGTCTAATCTATTATGATTAATGAGCCCAATAATAAAAGTTTAAATAAACAGTCCGCATAAAGACAACGTTTCATACAATCAATCGTTTTTCTCTGTAAACTAATAATCAATTTAAAAAATGAAATAAAGAACAAAAACTAATTATTCAAATAAGCTCATAGAAGAATTTTTAATGAAGTATAAACATTATGATTAGCCCAATTATTTTCATGTTTGAGAAAGATATATTTTAAATTTTGTGTAAATTGTCCTGCTAAAATCGCCCACAACGTTAAGGCGATCGCGAAGGCACGCGCGATTATCGTGTCTCAATCTATGAATAGCTAAGAGCCTCGCGGAAATTTGCGACAGAGACGCTCGCTCGAAACTGCCGTTCCATTGTCGCCGTATCTCCGCTCCGCCAACGCGATCGCTTTCGAATCCGGTGTGGATTCAGCAGGAGGAGCAGCAGCAGCAGCAGCAGCCTGCACACTCGAAGAAACTCGACGACCCCGGGCTGAAGTTACCGTGTCGAGACGCGTCGTTTCAATCGGGATCGGACGAAATCTAATCGCGTAAACGCCCGATGCGCTTAGCGAACTCCTAGCTCTAATCACGGGAACGTTTACACGGCGCTGCGAGGCGAGAGGCGGACAAGGAATCGGAATTATGCAGCCGAGCGATTCGGGCCGTAGGAGGCAGAATCTCTCCCCGGCATCGGGCTCCTCGTCAGATTCCACGACGACTACGTTCCCCGGGGAAACAATGAAATAACGTGTAATAGATAGCACCGTGCTACCTTCCGCAAACGTGTACGTCTGAAACTGCGCTACGACAGCTTTACGACTACGCGCGCAAAGAAGGAATCTGGGATCGTCTTCTATGTTTGTCTAGCAAAAAAACTGTCGGTACCAAGTTAATTGTCAACCGATCGATCACTCGTTGCCATTTAGAATAGAAAAATTTCCAACGAGAAAGCAGATAAGAGTTTGATCGATGGTGCTTTCGTCTAATTGAGAGTGTACAAAAGAAAACTCCACATCGGAGCTTGTCCTGAGAGGATCGATGAGGATCGAACGCGATATGCAGAGCGCGGAGTCGCGGATGCAATGAAATTCCCGTTACACGAGCGGCTCACAAATCGCATTCAGCACGCAATCTATACTGTCGACGCTCGATCGTTCTTCGCAGGACCGACACGACGACGTGGAATCGCACATCCCCGTGGGATCAACTAACCAAGTCCCAGCGTGACGGAATTTTATCGGCGCTAATTTCCGCGTCGGGACACCACTCGACCAAGTCCCCTGCGCAGCTAAGCCCTGAGCCGGAGGAAGAAACTCGCGACAACGGCGCGAGAGATTAGTTTCTTCGGTGTCGGATGCGGGAGAGAGTTCGCCGGCCGGAAGTAGGTCGGACCTAATCGCGCAAACGTCTGATGCTCTTAGCAAACAGGAGTGTGCCTAATCGCGAGAACGTTCACGGGTCGTTGAGGGCAATCGGAGTTTTGCATCGAGTTGAAACTTGCCGAGGGAGAGTTTCTCGCCGGAATCGGGCGGCAGGGTGAACCCGAGGACGGCCATGCTGGCAATCAGGACGCACGGCACGATCAGGTTGAAGAAGTAGTAGAGTGTGCGCCTTCTGATGATGACGACGAAGGTGATGTCTATATACGGTTCTGGGCAGCAATTGTAGTAGATTTCGTTTCTCTTGCCAGGTACCCCTGTGAGACACGAAACGAAGATTATAGTTATGTCGATCCTGTTGTTACTACGTAAAAATATTGCTCAATCGTACAACACAAACGATTTCGGTGCTTGTTACGATAACATTCGCGAGTTTGTTACCACAAAAAGGGAGATATGAAAACCGATAATAGGTTTTGGCTTTTCTCGTGGCTTTTTACTTTCTCTTCGTTTCCTTCCAAGGCAAACACGAAGATTTACGAACATCCAAAAGATCGCGAGGGCTTCTGTAATTTATATTCGAGTAAACTTCGCGCTTTCTCCCGAATTTCTAATTGATTCGACGCATCGATATCCGATTGAAACTATCGATGAGCGCTTTTTACGTTGTTCCGAGTGCGGTCGCCGGCACAATGGCGCGCACTTAAAATTTTCACTCGAATCAAACTTCTCGTATTCGATTTGGCGCTTAAACATGACGTCGCGCGCATGTACCGCACACACACACACCCACACACGGGCAATTGATACATCGTCAATAAAGCGAAGTGCGCACTCGAGCGTAACAAAAGGGTTGTCGGAAGCGAAAAATTTCTCCACTTTCCTTCTTGAATTATCCCGTGCAACAGGGCCGGGGGAAAACGGGCGATTCCATCTGTTCCTCCGGGTACAAAACGCGCTCCGCAGCTACAGTTACTTAAGATACATTTCTACCGCAAGTCTCATAACCCCGACACATATATTACACGTGCACACGCCGACGCTATACCCGCGCGTAATGCATCGTACAATTTTTCGAGGGATGATACACGGAGGATACGGGAGCAGCGGGTGTTTTTGTTCCTGCATACGCGAGAGCGATAAATAGACGTCCGAGTGCGTTTCTTTGCGTTTATTCGTGTGGTGAATGCAATGCGCCGGCCAACAAATTACACATAACCAAATGAGGATACATTCGATAACGATAATATCGTGGTTACGACCATTTTTTCCCGAAAGATAAAGACGCGAACCGAATAATTATCGGATAATTGCCGTTTCTGTATCACAATTTCAATATAAATGCCGCGGGCGCATACGGGCTTATTATTGAAATGTTGCATTATGCGTGATAGAATAAATTACAGCAATCGCGACGTCTCCTTGCCGACGGTATCAGTTTATATTTGCGCGCGTGTGTGTGTGTATGTGTGTGTGCGTATATGCGCATGAGTTACCATATGGTTAATTAGCAATTTGTTTTATTAATGAAAGTATATCTTCGTCAATTCAGCAAAGAAGTTCGCGCGTTTCTTGAAAGGAGATTTCAAGTACAAAATTTATCCTCCGACATAAAATGTAGGTCGTATACGATTCTTTATGTGTCGTTGATTCAAGCGTAAGTGTATTCCGATGCGCGAAAACTAATGGATCCCGCGAATGTCGAAATAAAACTTAACGCCAAGAGAGTTCCCGTTACGTAACTCGCGCGCGAAACTGGAATTTGGAAATTCCGCGTATCTCTCGTTCGCTCGTCTCGCGAGCGCGAATTTTTACGAACCGGATCCAGACTCACGGTAATTTCGCGCGCGCACGCGCGAAGATTCACCACGTAGATAAAAAATTTCATATATCTGCAGGCGTGGGAAGAGAGGGGGTAAAAAACAAATTTTCACCGTAGAAAAATCGGTGCCAGAAAAGAAAAGAGAGAGATGAAAAGCAAAAGCACGCGCGATAGACGTGCCTCGCGCGGTGTGAACATTTGCAAGTGAAAGACCGTATTGTTTGAATCCGCGATCGTTCAATAAATTCCCGGACGATTATTCAGCGACCGCGTCGGACTTCACTCGCCCTTTGAATCAGGCGAGGGATGCCCCCGCCTGCAATTTCGTTCGCGACACTTTACCGATCGCCGACGTGTTCGCCAGCGAAAACAGTAAACTTCGGGGGCTAGGCACCGCCGCGAGTCCCGCTTGACCCAGATGCAGGCAATTTTGACGGGGACAAAGCGAGGATCGATACCGTTTCCGATTTACGAAACGATTGATCATCCGTCCGTGTGGCCGTGCAAGACTTTAGAATTGCTAATCGGCCGGGGAATCACTTTCGGCGCGGCGGGGCGAACTATCCGGGCGTGGTGAGACGAGAGAACGGTTACCGATAAGGACTGTAAAAACTCACCCAACAGATCCCACTCGCCGTTAGTGATGAAACTGCTGATGTCACCCCCGGTCTCGTCCTGCAGCTGCAGATCCAACTGTCGACAATTTATGACAGTCGATTAGAGGAAAATTATCGTACCGCGTGTAAGACGGTTGTTTCGAAAGAAAGGGAGGAAGGGAGGGAAGGAGAAACTACGCGAAAATCTGTCGCGGAGTCGCAGAAATACGGTGTTTCCTTGTCGTCTTTTGCCCTTTATAAAAGAAATATTACGGGAGCGATTATTAAAGGAGCGAGAATCGAACACGCGTGATCCTTCGGAAATTAATTTTTATACGAAACTATGCGAACACTCTCTGAAAATATTGTGAGGAATATAATGGGAAGGATCTCTCTCACTCGTAGAAATTAAATTTTCCACTTTACAAGCTCAATCAAATAAACTAATCAACCAAATTAACTAAAATTTCGTCTATATGAATACTACTGTAATCGTCTAAACGGAACGATCCGTATGATATTCTTGATTAATGCAATATAAAAATAAATAGGACGCTATCAAGTTATAGTATCATCTGGAACTTTGCATCATCAAATATTGCAAAATATTTTCTAACAAAGTCGAAAAGCGGAGAAAACGAAAGGGACAGAAATTAATTGAGGAATGAGGCAGAGCGATGAATTACTACTAAAATATCTAAATAGCTCTTCATCAAACTTTCCGTCGGTTTAGCTGCTTCATACACGTTCTGTTGGTACAACTCACGAGAATTCATACATATTTGCATAAACCAATAAAGCCGGCGCTAACCCGCTCCAGCTATTCCTTCCGCAATTCCTATGCGTTTGAATATCGATGGAAAATTTCTTTTTTTTTCACCTACTCTCTCACTCGCTCTCCACCCCCCCTTTCTCTCTCTCTTCTTCTTTCTTTTTTTTACATCAACGTTCAGGCACAATCTACGGCGAATTAATTTCTAGGCGCGAATTGTTAAATGAAAACGGACGATCAAAACCGAAAAGTCTGTTTTGCATCTCGTTCGTATTCAGCGGATCGAATCGAGCTAGAGAAAACCGTGGCGCATTCCCCGACTCTCTCCCTTTCGCCTCTCGCGCTCCCACTTCGTTCTGCTTATTGTCCTCCTTAATGAACCCCCGAGCGTTCTCGAATTGCCCAGCACCGTGTAATTCGCATCCTCAATTTTAATTATTCGGAAGTTGCATACCCCGACAATTGAGGACTCGCCAGGTACATCGGTCGTGCGGCGGAATCGCACGTTTGCACGATAAATCGGTAACGCGCGAGTAACGCACGATTATCACGCGATTTTATCGCCGTAATACTGCTATTAACGTTACCGCAATCGAACAACATTGTATTTCGCAGAAAATGTCAAACCTAAAGCTCAGGATTAAGAATTCTGTAAATCCTAATCAGTATCTCAATATCGCAAAGCAGACGTTAAAATGTTTCAATTCATACTTTTGTTTTTTTCACGCGAGATAATTTCGCAATTTCCGTAATATTTTACATTACTCGACATTGTTCTTTTACAATGAAGTCTATTCATTTTCCCTCACTGATTCGATTTGTAGAAATTTACGTCATGCCGTCTCCAACGAAATTTCTTTAGAACATAGATTGCAATAGCTCTTCGCTTTTGTAATGTTCGTTTCAGATGCTTACTTGAGGTACAAGAATAGGTACAAGTATAAATAATTTGCCCTCGGTGTACTGCTTGCGTTACAAGAACAAAATGACGATGGTAGGAATCGCGTGTCAGTGAGCATTCTTGATATCGCGTATTCTCACGCTTACTATCCTCTAAACGCATTTTCCACGATTCGTAAATTTCCTGCAATTCACCCTAAAATGCTGTTTGCTGACCGCGCCGTCAGTGCTTCGACAAAATGCCGAGCACACTTTACGCTCGTTGTAGTATTCGTAAACCGCGCTTCGGAATCGAATGTAGTCACGCATCCCGAACATTTCGCAAAGAACGCCTTAACATCGCGTACGTACATGTGTTGATACTGCCGCGATTTTTTTTACTAGACAGACATGAAATTAGAAAAAGAGATAGAAAAAAAAATAGATACTGCATTGACTTCCTAGAAAAGTTCTCACGCTTAAGCAATTTACTAAAGATAGCGCTGTGAGAGGAATAACAAATATATCATAAAATGACTTTAAATAATTCCTTTTAATATATTTTAAATATTTTAAAAGTGAGCATAATGCTCGGAATCTCGACTCGCAACATTGGTATCGAGGTATTTTGCGTTAAAAAGCGCGAAAACTATGACATCTAATTAAATTCCGAGACAGAAGTTATCATTTATTATGAGGCTTTTTGCATATTTACTGGAATTCCTTTGCACGGATTAACCGCCATTTTGATCGGACCGAGCATAATCTCGAAAACGCCCGCTCGCAACTTTCGTCGGGTAAGATGGAAAATGCGCCGTCGTTATGCGATCAGGGGACTTTTACGTCGGACTGCGAAATTTCGCGAGCAACTCTCGAGCAGTAGCAAATAGCAAAGATTCTTTTCCCTTCCTCCTTCCTTCCAACTTTTCCTTCATGTCTCTCTCTCTTTTTCTCTCTCTCACACACACACATACACACTCTCTCTCCCTTTCTCGTTTTTTCTCGTCTCGAGCGCTAATCAAACTCCTCTGCGCGATGCCACTTTGAATTATTTCCGCGTCCCGAGATGTCGACGAGTACCGACGTGCTCCCGACAGATTGGAAAATTCGTAAGTTCGCCGTCTGCGTCGGGGCGAAGGAACGAACATCCTGCGAACGGACGGGAAACGACAATTGCCTGACCCAATTCCGTAATGCCCGTCTCTGCTCACCTGAAAGCCGTCGTATGTCCAGGAGCCGAATTTCATCTCGCAGCGCTGATCGTCAAAGGGGAACCAGGTAATGTCTATCTTGCAAGTGCTCTTAAATATACCGGGTGGCACGTACAAGCAGGTCCCATTGTTCTTTACGACGACGTTCGTCGGGTAAGTGCCGTCGAAGCCCTCGTCGGCGCTGTAACGAACAATCATTCGCGTTAATCTTTCCATAAGGGGACACGAAGGGGGGACATGGTGAGCTGATACAATCGGTGGACACTCGACACAGTCGAAAGTCGAAGATTGAATGACCGAAGTCTGAATTGTGTCCACCGTGTAAAGCACAAGTTTCTCGCGTTTGACTCGAGGAAACGGAGAGAACTCGCTCTCCTGCTTTCGTTCATTAACGCGCACACACGCAATTAATTAAGAATTAAACGACGAGTTATCTATACATATATTCTACCACATTACTTACAAGTAAACCTACCCAAAAGGTACACTCCGATTTCTGCTTAATTTGGTACAAATGTAGAAGTATTTAGGTCATATTTTTTCATTTTAACCCACTTTAAGTTTCACGGGCAGTTTATAACTTACTCTTTAATGTTCTCACTCCTATTATCAACAAATACAATAAAAATGCATAAGAAATAAAATAGAATACAAGATATAGTTAAATAATTTTAACAAAATCGGTGTAGCTGAGACATGAACCATTCAAAATTTCTTTAGCCGAGATTCCAACCGAAATATGTCAAATCTGTGGTAAATTAGTAAAAAATAGTTTAAATTTCGGCCAAACCAAGAAATTATTTGTATAAATAATTTTTTCAACTTTTTAAACATGTTTTGTTTAAACATTGTATTATTTATACAAATAATTTTATACATTTGACTTCATATTCATAATCAGCAAGCCAAAAACAGGCCTTGTATTCCATTTTATTTCTTATGCATTTTTGTTGATGATAGGAGTGAGAACATTAAAAAGCTATAAACTACCCGTGAAACTCAAAGTGAGCTAAAATGAAAAAATATGACCTAAATATTTTTTGTACTTTTATATTTGTGTCAAATTAGAAAGAAATCGGAGTGTACCCTTTGAATAGGTTTACTTATTAGATCAATTGCGGGCCGAGACAATCATTTCAGACGGCAAAAAATGCTCACACATCTTGTTTATCTCAAGTGAACTGTTTGCGGACTCTTTCATTTTGAGCTCGTTGTCACGCCTTACTTGATATTTCATAGGAAGATACTCGCTTCGCTACTAACAGTTACGTTATACACAGCCAGCCGCGGCCAGTTTAATTTTTTCACGCCGGACAATTTTCGCGAAATGAAACGTCGCACGGATACGTGTGGGACCTCTATCTTTCTTTATTCAGGAGACTAAACATTATTGCAGGACACGCGGGCACAGAACCTAATACCAGAACACTGGATATCCCCCAAGTAAACCCGCCGGCTTATCCCTCCACTGTAATAATTTAGAGACAATTTGGATGTCCCTAATGCTGCTCTCCCTTACAACTGCCTACTCTTTTATAATTTACACACGACGCGATTAATCCAATTTTGCTCGTTAACATCTATTCATAATATTATTGCGTGCGAGTATGAAGTAACTTCATAATTAATGTCGGTCTACTGATACGTTTCAACATATATATAGTTTATATAGCCAAGCTTGAGACTATTCGATGAAACGATGAGAGACATGTGTATGCTAGTTGTTATGAATAAATATCAACAATAGTAATTTCGATTGTTAAACGCAGGTATCACGATATATCCCGGCGGAGTCAAAATTTATGGCGTCGAAACTTCGTTACATTAAATTACTCGTATAGGCATTATTGGCAGATCGATCAAGCTTCATTATTCCCGAAATTTCGTGACATCGATGATCGATCACCGCCCACGAAGTTTCGCTGCACATGTACGGACGATACGTTGATAATAAATGGCCGGCGTAAAAACGAACCGCGAACGTCGTAACCGCACGGCGGCATGTGCTCAAGTGCATCCCCAACGTTTCGCGCAATCAAGCAAATTACCGCGCGGCGAAAATGTCACTTTTTGACGTGCATTATGCGCTTTTCAGAATGTGCAGACAGCCGGTGCATCACGCCGGGGATTTTTGCGCAGGCTTCCAGCTATCGTGCGAGATGATCGATGGCGAGCTAAATTACGGAGTCATCCGGCGTGATTCGCACGAACCGAAATGCGAGATATGCTTTCCGGCAAACCAAAGTGCACACGTCTAAAGTATCGCGCCACTTTTCAGGTAGGGAAGATCGGGTCCACAGGGATCAGTTTGCTGCCGAGTTTATATCTCACGTAATAAATATAGGAGCATATTCTTCTCTAAAATATAAATTGCTTGAGTCAATCGGGTGTACCTTTAGAAAAAAAAGCAGTTGCATCAACAAAATCGTCGATTACTCGCCTTCAAAGAAATATTGTATTCATTGAACAAATTACGTGTGAGTATAACAATAAGTTGCGAACGTTTTGTTCGCAAAGTTTCGTTAACTCAATCACTTCTTTTTCAGTGTACGAAATAGTTTATGTGTAAAAACATCGCATGTGGTATTTACATTTGTTCGAAAGTGGCAAGTTTTCTCTTGTCCGTACTCTTATTGTTTTGCATTGGTTTTGGAATTACTGGTCGCTTCTAAGTCTCGCTTCTAAGAAATATTACAGGTTTATCTAATTTTTCCTGCGTAGAAACCAATGAACCGATCGGCTTAATCAAGTCAATTAATTACTCGCGATTGTCCCGATATAAGAAAAAGCCGTGTGTTTTGATCACAGCCGCCTCTCAGTCGAAAGGCCTCGGAGAAAGCGCGTACTCGCGCACACTCGAAAGCTCTCGTGAGAAATGAATCTCTCGTGCCTCGTGCTCGGGTTTATCGCGACGTACGATTAAACTTCTAGAGTGCCGTTCGCTCGTTGAAGTAGACTCGAATAGACGTAGCGAGACGAGCTAATTATGAACGAGGTCTATCCCTGGCCTTTGACGTCCTACCTCCGCCTGTCCCACACCCCATTCGATTCCGTTCCATTTACGTTACGTTACACGCGCGCGGGACAAATACCAACTTTTCACTCGGACGCCAATTGACGCGATACTTATTTTTGCAACTTACCCCTCCGTAGCGAGATGTCTCTTATAATACATCCGCATTGTAGGGAGAACGTTCATTCGCTTGGACAACCGACTATCCCGCCGCCGCAACCGTAGCGTGTTTATTTAAACAAGCTGCGCGATATGCGTATTTTGTAAAAAGACGACGCGCGGATGGTACGGTTATCGATCGTTTAAGGAGCACCTAGTTTCGCGCGCGCACAACGAGTTCTTTCCCTCTATAAAAATAATACACACACACACACACACACACACATGCGAACGCGCATGATTTTAAATCCCTCTCCGTCGTCGGTGTCGTCGCGCAAAATCTGATACATCGAAGCAACGCGCCGGAGAACCACTCCGGAAGAAATTTACGAACGTCGAGGGTATAACGCGAATATAATTGGCGAAGAACAACACGATCGAATTAAATTACGATAATGTAAGTTTGACGAGCTATCGTTTCCTTATTACCTCGAATCTGATCGTAGGACGAGGTCATCGCGTAATAATTAATTCCGTAAGCAACCGTGGAGCAGTGCACGTCGAAATATTAAATTGATTTCATTGGCATTATATGTTCGTAACACTGCGGTGGTTTTCTTCCCACGTATATAAGTTTGATGTTTTTACGACGTTTTTCTGGGGAACTCCTCGAAATCGTCGAGGGACCTGTGCGAATCGATCTAACGCGTGTATTCCCGTCGTTGACACGGCGATTTTCTGTTTATCGAGAATTTCCTTCCAGCCGGCGGCGGTGCGGAAAGCACCGATCGCTGCAGGGAGTCGCGGAACAAGACATACTGACCCCGAGGTGGGATAGCTTAATTAAATTCCTTTTCATTGCCCCTTCACCCGCGCCTTGATTACTCTACTCCTCTCTAACTTAGAGTTATCCGGGAGTTTTAAATTTCTTAACGACTCCTCGTTGATGGTTGGCTTCCCGCTCGTTTAATAATGCAAATAGGGCTTTACAGCGGAAAAAAAGTTGCCGCCAGGAAACGACGGCCGGCCATTCCAAGCCGGGTATTTAAGTCTATTTTATTAACCGCGAAGAAATCCCGAGTTGGTTCTCTCGCGTTTAGCTGATCGGCTGCTAATTTGAACCCATTTCCGCGGACTTTTCCGCTCTCAGAATCGCCGGTGGACTTGTCGAATTTTCGCACGTCGATTCGCACCTCAGACAGCCGCTCCGGTGTTGAGGTAACAACGATCAGGTAAACGAATACAGACAGCCGCGCGCTACTTTATTTTGCACTTATTTCGCGCATTGGAAGCGCGTAAATTGAGCAAGTGGAGGTAAGAACTCCACTTATCTCCACTTATCAAGGCGATGGAAAAATTCTATTACGCGCCGTAGACTTAGTTTTTTTTTTTTCCGATAATGCGCGCCGCAAATTCCGTCTTCTTTATTTAATCAGGCGTACACGAGCTCACATCGACGAGGAAATATTTGCAGGAAGGGTCGGTGCTCCGACCGTGTTACATTCTACAAAATAGAGTATTCTACTTGGAGTGCGTGACTCGTGTGATAACGAGATAGATCTAAGCCGCGAGTTTGCTCTGAGAATTTCTAAAGCTACATTCGTAGAGTCTCGTATTTTCGTATTGTTTACGCTGTATTGTTCTAATGTAACACCAAAGTGTATCTTTTAACCGCGCATGTACACATAAATAAAATAATAATCCCCAAAAATGCAAGCGAAACGAAACTCACATCATCCGTTCGTATCAACTTAATAAGAACAAGGATATCTCGGTGCTTCCCGTTATTAAAATCACCCACATTCTTCGCGAATTCATCGTCTATTCCGCAATTTTTTCGCGACAACTCGAATACTGTGAGAACACGCACCTCGTAAGATTCTAATTTCAAATTCTTCAAGACTAGATTACGTTTCTTTGCAATGCGTCATCGTCTTTTTTATTTTTACGTGAATTAATAAACGACTATAACAAAAAATAAAATATACATCCCTTTCTCATACTTTATTTAAACCCTGCTATATTTATTAAATGTTTTCTAATCATTTCTGATGCATTCAAGATTCCTTATATAATCGTAATATATCTGATATGTAAGTATACGTGATTAATTTCCACATGCGTCGTACATTTCGTTTATTTCTCTTCAAAGTTTCGTTTGACTCTTCACTTCGTTCGCGCCAAAAATTTATAATTCAGATGGCACGACAACGCCATTTCGAACTTGCAAAAATGAAGACGAGGCACCTTGATTCCCGCGGAGTACGTCCCACTTAATAATGAGAAGAGGTAACCTCAGTTTCTCTCCCGAATACTTAATGAAATGGTCGCGAGGTCCCCAAGAATCGAGTTGTTCATTCTCGAGACGTTCCTCACTCCTACTTCTCATCCATTTGCCCCGCAAGAAGAGGAACACCAAAGGATAATACGATTTTCAAAGTAGAACCACACTCGATCGCGACTCCAGGACCCTCATCGCTCTTAAACATTTTCGCAACGATTGCACATGAATTTTTAATAATTTTGTTCTTACCGTTGTTGCTTTACCACATATCAGTCCATATTCCAGTTAATTTCCCTTTTTTAAATTAACATTTTGCGATTATCGATTATCTAATAATATTGTCCACGAGATACGCAACTATTTGCTTACCGATATTGATATAGTAACATCGAATGTTATCTGCGCGAATGTAATATTATTGCGGCGAGCGACTGGCGACTCCGGCTGCTAATGAGTTTCGTTAACGAAATCTATTAAATAACAACGACAGTTACACCACAAAAGCAGGGAGTTAATTAATAGCGTCGAGGGACACGACATATCCGAGAGCGCGATAATATATTTCTCACTCTTGTTCTTGCTCGAGGAAAAAAATTACAATTTTTACGCGAATAACTTTCTTTCTGTTCCGCGGTTAATTGTGATTTATACTCGAGCGCGCGCGCACATTGCTTTGTCTAATAGCTTTACGGATTACGATGAGAGATTATAAATCAAAGCCGCCGCTTGCGTCTATATGTAGAAATTTTGCAGAACGCGGACAGTTCTTCCCCCCTCCCCCCCCTCTCTCTCTCTCTCTCTCTCTCTCTCAAATCCCATGATATTACTGGCATAATTTTCCACGATGATATCACTACCGGGTTAATGCTGCCGAATTTTCTTCCTCCGCATCGAGTTCATTCGACACTCCCACGTGCATCGTATTACTTATCGTAAGAATGAAGCCGTTATCGCGATTCCAACGTCTCGAGCGCCGTGCCGGAATTCTTAATGAAACGATCACACGGCTCCTACGAATCGATTTCGCCCACTCTCAAATACGTTACCGTCATCCCTCATTCTTCTCCTCCGCCCATTGCTCCTTAGGGAGCCGTAGTGCGAGGAGGAAGCATAATCGTGAATGAGAATCGCTCAAACGTGTGCGATTATGAATATACACACACACACACACACACACACATATATATATATATATATATATATATATATATATATATATATATATACATACATTAAGAAGGTAGGACGCGCAATAAAGTATCAGCTTGAAAGTCGTGCTGGGGCTATTGAATGGAGTCAAAGTTCACAGGACGCTTTTAGACTTGTATTTTTAACGTATGAAAGCACGAGTATACCGCAAGATGCGAGAATATAAAGCTTCGGGGATATTATTGGGGAATTATTCGAAATCGTCTTTCATAATCTGAGAAACTTAAAAGAGGGTTCGATAATATGAGCGCTTGATCGTCGAGGAATTTGCAAGCGAATGAGAAACTTTGCAACACCATCCAAGAAGAATACAAAGTCTGAAAAACTGCAGAAAACAATGAAGATTCTCAAAAAAGGAGAAACATTGAAAAGTTCCCAAACTCTGAGGAAATTTGTGTTCTTAATGCCATACTCCGGACGCGGCTCTCGATAAAAACGGCTCGCGCGATCAATTCGATATACGGCGGCCGAATTCAATCGGTAACTTTGCAAAATACCAGGGAAAAGTTCTCGCGTGTGATATCGCGACACAGTCGCTAAGAACATCGGGACATTCACCGCTTAATTTCTGCCGCGAAATGTAGAACGTGGTCACGCGGTTTCCCGCTCGAATCGACCTCGCGCGGATCTTGTCCCATCCCGCGTTCCCGCGGGGCTGACCCCACGGAGAAATATGATTTTGAATGGGGATGCATCGGGGCGATTCCGCGAATATAAGACGGCTGAATGGTATACATAATACACTCCCAGTCGCATCCGGGCGACTAAGGATTGGTTGGAACACGGCCAGTTGGCCGCGACCCAATCCGTTATTTCATTCTTTTCGAATCTACCCTGTGTACCATCTCGTTGCTCGCCACCCCCGCAAAACCACCCCTGATGCAGCTTCCCCCGCGTGCCACACCCACTACCGTCGCCGTTAACCATCGTCGTCGATAACGAAGCGTGTTCCGTCTGTCGTTTCGTTCTCACGTCACCGAATAAATCGCGCGAGTTAACAGACGCGTCGGGACATTTTCGCGCGGATGCATCGTCAAAAGCGAGTTTCGTCGCGTCACGAAATTGCAGCGCGCCTCGGCGCGACGTCTGAGAGAAGTCTGAAATGACGCGAGTATGACGGGACCATGAAAATACAAGCCGGTCGAATCGATACGGTGGAATTTTTCTTCTCGCAACCTGATGACGGTAGACGGTATCCTCTCTCAACAACATCACAATTTCACCGTGACTGAAACGATCTTCACCGGGTCCGCGATCATTTTGGCGTTTACACGCTTTCTCCATCTACCGATTCTGTCGTCACGAAACCCACAAATAGTCACGGTTCATAATGCGAAGAGACATCAGATCTGGCGCTGTCAGACCCTCATCTAGATTCGTCCCTTTTATATAAGAGACAAACCGACGGAGATTCATCCACGTGTCCGGCAGCGATAACATAAATCCAAGAACTGATATCCCGTTCAGGATATCGGTACAACTGATATCGGGCGAACGTTATAGAGGCATTTTTTTTAACGGAATGAATAATGAAATACGAGCAATTTACGTCAGTGAAATTCGGTAGATCGCACCCACCATCGCGAGCTTGAAAAAATTCACCTGCCCTATCATCGAATTTGCATGAAAACGGCCCGTTGGCCTATTGCCTTCCGGCTTTTTGCGCCCGGGATAACATCGTGCAGTTTGACTATTTTCGCGTTTACCAATTTCAAGGCACAAAGGATGTGCGCGCGAGGGAAGTGTCGAGAGACAAAAAAGGATCGGCCGAGTGTTTACACTCTTTTGCGCGAGCGTTCGTTTAATGCTCGTGAGATACAAGAACGTAATAAATGGCGTACGGGGTAAAAGACCACGCAGGCATATTGATTTCGCAATGCAGGCGTTATCCTCGTTCCGCTCACCCACGCACGATCAATCTTCTCGTTCCTGCATGTAACACTGCATGTGCGCACCGGCGTTACGGAGAACTTCCACCTCGACGAAATTCCGTGACTTCTGAGTGGGTTGATATTACATTCAGAGCATCGACAGTGGCAGAATCCTAAAATCGCTAGAAACACATCCTACGTCCCCTCTGTAGCGAATTCAACCCGATGGAGAAAAATCACAAGTGAAAGCTGAACTTTTGGCACTATTCTATATAAACGGGCTCTCTAAGTATACGACTAAATTAAGAATATTCGAGACAAACCGAGCGCTCATAATTTTTAATATTAATACTAATTAATTCCTCTTATTGTCTCATGATTACGCATTAGTTGTTTCTATTTCGAAATTGCGAGAAAAAAATTGTCTCAGCCAAGAGTCGAACCTGGATCTTCCCCACTTTACCGCACCTACTGAACTTTCAACTGTGCTCAATTGACGTTCGTCAATTGTCAACATATTTTACTTAGTAATTGTGTATTTCGCAACCAATAGAGCCATGTGATTTGCGAATTAACAGTCAGCAATTTACGAGACAAATGTTAACGTTCGAATGAAAACAATAATGGAGAGGTGGGTGTTGATTATCAACGTTATTTATTCGCAGCCATCAATTGCAAGAAATTAATGGGAGAAAATTTATGGTCGCTCAAACAAATTACGGACTACGAAGTCGCGTTGCGTTTCGTCACGCTGCACAGCGACGCACTTCATTAATCCTCGCATTTTCACCGAGTTTGTTTGTCGTCGGCGGCTCAGCGATAATAATTAGAAACTGTAGTCGCGCGGTAATTGTCGCTACACGGCGGGGCACTCTGAATTAAACTGTCGTTTCGTCCTGGTGGCGACGACGACGACGACGACGGAGGCGGTAGCGACGACGACGGAGGCGGTAGCGATGGCGACGGCGGCGATAGCGGCGTAGCTATTGTCGATTTGAGACTTTCCCGTACACTGCGACCTTACCTCTCCACGGGTGTAACTGCGTTACCACGTTATTGCCCGGCATTTGGCAGAGTCTTTCCCGTCGAGATAGTTCACGAAGATGTCCTCGGAATCGTTCGGCAGCCGAGATTCCCGCGACGTTTCCGAGTGAGAAATGACTACGGGTCGTTCGACCGAATTATTCTTTTACCTCCTCCCGGAGGATCAACCCTTTAACGGTGGTGAGAGATGAAGATGAGGATAGCGCAGGAAGGGCATACATTTTCCAGCGAGCAGTTTTCTAGCGAACGAAGAGAGAAAGAGAGAGAGAGAGAGTGGAGCCACAGAGCCACTTCATCTTTAACGCGATGCACGCGCGCATGCTTTCAGTGTGGTGTCGGTATAAACTTCAAATACTCTCCTGCGAAGTTTAATTCTCTCGACGTTGCCATAAACCGCGTACAAAGCATGCAACGATCATTAATACGAGCTCTTCTCACGTGAGGGATTTTGCCGGGATATCGGTGAACAGCGTTATACCGCCATAACCATTGATCCCGAATATAACGCGGCCGGTTTAGCCGTGAGCAACCGTGTTTTATCAATTTTACCGATACCAACTACACTTTAAACAACAATTCCCGCACGCTCATCGCATACGCGTATCGGGAAAAATTACTCCTTGGTGAGAATCTCGTTTCGGAGCGTGACTCGATATATTTGAAAAGCATTTGTTCCCCAACTCTTTCTCTCTCTCACTCTCTCTTTCTCTCTCTCTGTCTTTTTCTCTCTCACAAGACCATGGCTCTTTCTGTACCACTGAACGTAGCCAGTGAAACCAAACCAGTGGATTGAATCGTTGGATGATCGCATTTCCCGGCAGATTAATGCGGAATAACTCTTGTCAGACTATCTCGGAAACGACCTGTTTTCAATATCTCGCAATTACCACAACCGCCAATTTCTGTTCTCGTAACGCGGATGGGATAGCTCGCGTGTGTGATCGATATTCCGGCTTTCCACAGCTGTTATCGGTATCGATGGAAACGTCAACGATGCGCGTTATCCAGACGAGGATTTCCAAGCCGGGGAGTTTGCTTTACCCTCAGCTTCCTTCTGGCCGCATCATCGCTCGTCGATTTCACACAAGACACGCTTCGGAAAAAATACCAAGACGCTACGGGGCATCGGGGCTCACGGGGGTAGCGAAAATGTCGAAGCGAAATCGCAGGGATCGTCTATGTTGACCCTCTTCGTGTCCTCTCTTGCCTCCTCCGCTCCCCTTCGCACTCCCCGGAATGTCACTCGCGTGCTACAATTTATCGTACGTCATATATCTATCGTGTTCCACCGCATGCAGAATGAATTCCAGCTGCTCGATTGTATCCACGATATCTCCGGCACTGTTCGCGCCCGCGAGGCTCGAAAACCGCTTAATCTTCGTCGTGGAGGAGGAACGGGGAATGCGAGGCGGTAGGGACGAGTGGGTGGGTTTTGCGAGAAATCGTGGGAGGAAGCGGGGAAAGGAGCGACGGGGGAGCGAGCGGAAGCAGTGGTACGCGGAATTGCATACTGGTGAATCGGACTTTCCGGCACGAGCCGCTGTCCTGGAAGCGATCTGTTCTCCCAATATCTAATTACCACTAAATCAAGCGATCAAACTAATTTAGATCCCAATAATACAGAACAAAATCGAGGTCGATGCGGCGTGAGAAGCCGGCCGACTGTTTCAGCTGACGCAAAAGACATTTTGCCGATAACAATCGAGACAGTAAGGAAGAACTCGCACCGATAGGCGAATGATCGATCTCTCGTTACGAAATAACGAGCCGTCTCTCGGCTGTCGACCTGCCAACGCATCGTAATACACGCGAAATGCGTTGTCGAGATGACCCAGCGCGGGTTCGCTTCCTTCGAGGTTTCTGCGATACTACGCTGTGTGTCATAAATATCGGAGAGAAACCACCGTCGACGTTGTAAGCTGGCGTGCAAAACAAATTAGCACAGAACGTTCGCTGACGTGCTTAGGTAACGTGGAACGGGCGAGAGAAGCCGGCGAGACGCGTGTTAGTTCTACGCAGTGAGCCGTGAACGTGTTAATGTAACATCGTGCACATCGGATGAAGATAAGTAGGGTGTCTTGCATTTGCCGTGTCGTAATTAACTTTGCATTCCTCAATTCAATTAGAGTCCCGAGAATTGGGACGCCTTATATATAGGTTGGGCTTAATGTGTATTTGTATATTTGGAAATTAAGGGGATTATATTGCTCACGAGAAGTGAGCTATTAACTCTCTGGCTATTAACGTTACAATAATATGGCCTATTTGTTATTCAGTCAGATGAAGCATCGTAACTTTGCGGGCAGCCAACTGCGCGGTTTGCACTCAATTGCTCGAAATGCAACTATTACGTTTGAGTAGATTGATTCGGGTTGTAATCGTCGAGACCGGTAAAGCAACCAAAACCCGACCCTTTCTCCTTTATGCGCACAGGTAACCGCATTTCGGCGGTTTGAGTTACCGAAATATCATAAAAGACAGCGTGCTCGTTTCGGGTTTAATCGTGAGCCACAGTAATATACCATATTGTGGATAATCGCGTTGGAATAAATACTTGAACGTCGGACAAAACCACTTCAATAGTATCAACGCGAGAGTATATTACAATATAACATACAATACTGTAATCTTCACCGTTATAATACTTTTCATCGCTATGTATCTTGCAAATTACTAAATAGCAAAGACGAGACAGACGATGATAGGGAGCAGAAAGGGTTCTTTTCACGAGAATCTCCCGAATCCTCCTGCATTCCGTTCATATCCATTCTCTCTCTACTCTACTCTATATTTTCTCTCTCTCTTTCTCTCTCTCTCTTTCTCTCTTTCATTTTATTTGCCGGACTGTAGCAAATCTCCACCAATACCTGTAATCCGCTGAATTCCCAAGGAAGTCTTAGACCGGGACTTTCAACTTAATTAAGAAACTTCTAGATTGAATAATTGTGAAATGTTCATTAAGGTACAGGATAGGGGAGACCTTTAATTGTAGAGGCCATAGTAGAGTCTATTATTCACCAAGCTTAGGAACTAATAAAAAATGTCCGCAACTCGCATTTTTTCTGAATGTTTAATTGCGGACACTTTTATAATCGTATTTCTCTTAATACGGTTATTCTTTTAATAACATGTGATATATGTTGGGAATACATATAAAAAAATATTTTTCAATATATCTAACTACTTCGTCGCGATTTCTAAAAATTATATATTAATATACTATATATTTTTAATAAAAACTGTATGCTTCACAATAAGAAATCATTGATTAAAAAGTGTGAGAAAAGCGAAGAAAAATGATAAAAACAACTGTAAACCATTTTTACAATCTAAACGTTTACACGGCTAACTCAACGATTAATTTCTCATTGTAATGTGCTTTACAATCTCTTTCTTTTTATAACCGTTCTTCTACTTTATAGATATAGCATCGATAGAATTCCAGAAAGTTCAAGGGATAGCATATGCGCAACCCGCCGCGCTATAATTCCGTCCCTCAAACTGCACAATTACAATCGGCCCGCTCATCGACAAACTGCCTTTTACGAATTCTGGGAATACCTGGGAGAGGCGACGGTAGTTTCGGTCGTCATCGCGATTAATTTCTAACGCGAGCACCCGATCGGGCCGATTACGTCATCGTCGAATTTACGTTCACATTAGCCGCAACCAAAACCCAAAAGCCTGGCGGCCGCATTCCGGCGCGCGTTCGCCAATCGAAATGCCATAAAAGCTCAGGCATGTCGACGGATCGACGTTCATTATGTATCGGCAAACACGACAGCGACAGCGATCAACGACGAACGGAATGGACAGAGACAAAGAGAGAGAGAGAGAGAGGGGGGAGAGGGAGGAACGGAGGGGAGAGAGAGAGTACTTTGTTATTGCCTGTACATTTTCGCACGAACTATGTAAAATTTGACTGATATTGAACTATATGTTTGGTAATTATCGATTTAAAAAACAAAAGTTCTATTATTACCGCGTTCTTATCGGTGACGTTGAAAATGTGCGATAATAACGACGTTTAGAATCGGAAGAAAACCTTGTGCAGCGCGCTATCATCAGTCGATTCAGTCAGGTATACCGACGCTTGCCACGTAGGAAACTCGCATGATCAGCGGCCGGAATCTTTTTACCATCAACTGGATACTTGGTACCGACAACAAGGT
>NW_022639486.1:1730084-1731388 GCF_010583005.1 Odontomachus brunneus | reverse complement strand
GGGGGGGGGGGGGGGAGGGAGACTCACAGAAGAAAGAATCGCGGGTGAGGAGCGCGGTTGACGAGGTGGACAGAGGATCGGCGTAGGGTTTAATCTGCTTTGGCTTGAATTTCAAAATACGCGATGGCTAATGCATATTGCCTTTGGCGTCGCTCCAAGTCGCCTATGCAGTCAAACCCCCGGCCTCGTTCGCGACCATCCCTCTGTCCTCTCCTACATCCCTTCTACTGAAGTTCTCCCACCCCCGCCCCGTGTGTGTGCCCTACTATACAAGTCCCGGTGCTATCCCTTCGCGGCCAATGTAAACTCATTTTGTCATGCATTAAACGGCGCGAAACCCGTTTCGCTTTTCCATTCCCGCCCGACCCCCGGCGCTTCTACATAACTTTGCGCTCTCCATCTCGCGATGTTTATTTCCCTATCTCTATTTGTCTATCTCGCTCCCACTCGCACTCGTTCCCTCGTCTCAAACGATATTTATGCCATATTAATCGGATATCTCCTTTATATGCAACTGCATACACGAGAGTCCTCCCTTCCTCATCCGGAAGCCTCGCGCGCTCCTCTCTACTTCGTTCACCGTGTCTGTGACGGTGGCCTAAAATTGCGGACGACCTCGCGTTCGCCTGCAACCAATCCCGGTGGTCGCTCGTGCGGCAGAGAATCTTGGCGGCCGCGGGTCATTGATGATCGACTCGTATGTGTATACGTGAACGCGCGCGCGCGCGCGCATGTGTATGTGTGTGCTCAAGTGTGTATATGGGTGCGCGCGGATCGCTCTGTGCAGTTGCTTATTAAATTTAGTGCAACTAGCTGTACTATCAACATTGAGCTCCCGTTAAGCTCTTCGCGCTATTACATTATTGGGGTGGCTCGGACTCCGCCACGGCGGTGATGAAATAAATGAGTGAGTTACTGCGGAAAATAGAGTCGAGCTATCGACGTCTGATTCCCGGGAAATGAAAAGGAATAACGTTGCGCTCCCTCGGATAAAAATTGCGATGCTTCTTGAGTAAACAATTACCCACAGAAGAAAAATTAATCAAGAAATTTTCTCTTCTACGTAACGTGGGACGATTCAATATGTATTAGGACCTTAACTTAGTTTCCGCCCGCAAATGTTAGATGGCAATGCAAACAGTTCTAGTAGTCATTACTAACGAAACAGGTAGTTTGTGATTAATTTCGACATTTCTCGATAACATTCAGTCAGCATACACAATTATTTTCCTAAACAACAATTTCTTTTGCTTTGTGAAAAATGGAACGCGATAAAGTGTTTTTTCGACATGTGCTTTTGCACT
>NW_022639486.1:1689858-1723806 GCF_010583005.1 Odontomachus brunneus | reverse complement strand
GCGAGAATGGGTGGACGAATGGATTGCTTCGAAACAAACATCGTTTTATCGAGATGGTATCGCCCAGTTGCCAGAAAGATGGCAAAAAGTTGTAGAAAGTGATGGAAAATACTTTCATTGAAATAATTTAAATAAATTTTTTACAATAAATGCTTTTTCTCAGTATTTTTTGGGCGGAAACTAAGTTAAGGTCCTAATATTGTGCTGTTTCTTCAACGTGCTCTCTTTTCCGACACCTCCCGCGTGATATTTGCAAAAGGGATAATTTCAATAATTCACCCATTAACGTCTGATTGAAAGGATGCGATTCGATGAAAGGCAGAACATCGTGCAAACGAGGAAAGATTCAATTACCGCACGATCCCGGTATCGTATCGAACGAACGAATGAAATGCGCTTAACATACTTAGGATCGTTTGTTCCGCCGCTCCGGTTAGCGATCCGAATCAGTCTCATCACGGCGTATCCCCATCCGGAAAATGGTCGAAAATTGCTTTTTCGCATGCACAACCACCCGAGAAACGTCAGCCGCTATTCCATTATCCTGACCCTATTCCAAACTGCGCCGTACAAAAAAACTAACCGGTTGCTAGATGGTTATATGAATTTTCTCACGGACAATTAATCACTCACATTTATATTTGCCGACAATCAGAGTCGAATAATTCTATTCTTACGTTTGATCGCGCGCTTCGAAAATCGCGAATTTCACACGTGCAAATAGCACGTCTCACGCGAAGCGATACGATTTACATTAATACCGATGAATACACACTGAGGCAATATTTGCCAATTGGGTAGATTCACGTTTGAGTTTACCCGGAAACAATATTATGGGCAACATCGCGAAAATCTTTTGCTCGCAGGAAGAAAACATTTGCCGCGGGGTAGTTGACCATGGCGGGGAACAGATGGTTGGTTCGAGAGAGAGAGAGAGAGAGAGAGAGAGAGAGGGGGAAGAAAGAAGGGACATAAAATTTCTCTAAAATAGCTGCGCGCTCGTTTTCGCGTATCCTACGACGTGTCGGTGCGCCTTGGCGCTGAAGAGGAACGATCCTGGTCCTCCGAGCAGCGCGAAGCAGGCGCTTTTTTATCGCCAGTCAGCAGGACAGTTTGGTCCCATTCGCCGTCGACGACGACCACGACGAGATCCCGTTGAGTGCACTAAGAAACAGACGTCCCATCGCGAACCACCGCGCCCATCCCCGCGGGCCGTCCTTCGACGATTCTCGCTTCCGGAATGCGGTATACCGCGCTGCACCACTTCGCCGTTTTAAGGTCACCGCGTGTGATTTAATGGGGCGGATGTGGAAAACGCGCGCACCGAGAAGATGCACTCGAAACGCCCAGTAATCTCGAGTACGAGTGATCGCGCGATCGATGATTCAGACACCAAGGAGAACCGACAGCGACGAGTGTCGGCGGGACAGCCCGAGTATGTTATAGATGAACGCGTCCGAAAATAATATCCATCTTTCCTTTTCGCATCAGCTATTTCGCGTAGTTCTCACAATTTCTCGCACTCTGTGGGGAAATCGAGAGATTTGGAGAAGACATCCCCGTATAATAAATATCGTATTTTTCGAAAAACTTTCCATTTTTCTTAGGACACCGTCGGACACTGTTAAATTCATCGCGGTATTATCTGCCTCACCAAGTTTCACGCCACCGACGGAAAAATACGTCAGACGGAAGCCACCGGCGATACGCGTTGTCTTCAATCAACCTCCCCGAAGTCCATAATCCCACGATACCTTAATTCCTACCTCGACGTCGTATTTATACTGTAGTTGCTCCCGGCCTTAACGAATCCGCCGTGCTTCCATTACGGTTAATGCTCGTCGGCGTAAAGGCCGTTTGGCGGGGAACGCGCGCGTGAAAGTAGAATGAAAATCGTTTAGCCAGGCGAGCGTGTTGCTCGCGTAAATCCTCGATTGATGGTATCGGTAGCCAATGAATTACCTTCACTTCGCACGATGAATCACTCTGAATTACTGACAACCACAGGCTTGTGTGTGTTTAAAAGAGTCCACTATATCAACTGCGCTATAAGAGAATCTATCGACGAAAGCGCATTTTTTATTCGCTACTTACGCTTGTTACGCGACTACAAGAGACGCGTGCTGGAATAAAAATAAGATGTAAAATCTACGTACCGATCTTTACGAGATTTGCAAAAAACTCGCGAATGCATGCATGAAATCAAATGAGCATAAGAAAAGACTTTAGAAAAATAAGTACTATAAATACTGCAAGTAGTAGTAAGTCATTTTCTTTCTTTTCTTTCTTCTTCTCAATTAAATAAAATGTATCAAAGGAATGATTTGAAAGTTTGGTCAGATGAACCAATTTTTGATGAAATATGCGAACAATTCAGAAATCACGATTGAAATTACCAAAATTCTGTTTAAATCAATCAGAAATCTCGATATTTCAAGTGGAATTCCTGAATCGTGCATATTTTGCCAAAAATTGGTTGATCAAACCTTTTTTCCGTGCGTAACTGAATAAATGAATAAATAAGTGCCGAGAAAGTATACATATATGGAGCAATAGCACGAAAGGATTTTGCTCAGCCGAGTGACGCGGAGGCTGTAACGTGACGCACGTTGCAATGCAACCTTGTATACTCAAGAGATTTGCGACGGATTATCTAAACATACGCGCTTTCCCGCTCTTCTTCACGCCATACATCGGAACGATCCGTCACAGCGAAGTGTTTCTAATTCGCTCGTAAAGCACGTATCATTATCACTTAGCCCTGACAAAGCCGCTCTGCCGCAAGCGTCGCGCATTTCCTCGTCGGATAACGCGGATCGTGATTAGCATTTGCACCTTTACTCGCGGCATACATGACGTTAGCTCGTAGAGCCCCTGAAGACATCGACTCGCAGTACGCAAACGTGGCGGTGGGTTAGGCGCGCGCATACGCCCAGAATATTAATTCACGATGGTCGCATGGGAAGTAATATGTTGAAACTATTCGCTCTCTCTTTGATCCCATGTGGGAGCATCAAATTTACGCAACGTTCTACGCGTATTTCCGAAATATATATATATATATATATATATATATATATATATATATACATCTATGTACATATATATATACCGCATAGGTCGCGATTAATCTCCAAATAAATCATCGCATGCGCGCAAAACACCGTGTTCCAGCACTCGGCCAATAAAATTATCCCAATGACGTCAGTCGTTACGAGAAGCTCGTTTCTCGCGAGTGCAGACGACGCGAGGCAGCGTTAAAAATGTTCGTTTGTTTATATATGAAATAATATGTTAAGGGAAAAAGCTAAATCTGCGTTCGCTGTAAGAAACTCTCTCCTGGAAATCGTGCCGAAAAGCCTGCTTCGACCGGATTTGTTTGCCGATATTGAATCTGACAAAATTCACCGCGCATTTCTAAGACTGTGGTGGAATTCAATGCATTATATGAATTTTACAAGCCGTTCTTTTTCCGATCGTTCTCGTGTAAGTATTCAGTTTCTCCTCCCGACAAAGTTGCTCGCGCGAGATATATCGCGAAATCGCGAGTTACAATATAATCTGGACGACAGGGAAGGGTTAATTTCCCCTCGTTTTTCCTCGCGTACGTAAAGCATTCACACTGACGTAGCAGCTTTTCGGAGTTAACCGCGCGTTGCAAATTCTCACGTATCGCCAACGCGATGCCTGGAGTGCCGCGTTTGCCCGAAAGCGCCGACTTGCAGAATGTTGTTTGCAAGAAAACCTCGATTTTAGGGCCTTGTTCGAGCGAATTTACATGACGTGTAAACCGTTACGTTTCTACTGCCGATATACCGTTCATGCGTCCATATGATCCGCTCCGAAGCGAGATTAATTTAATCGCAAACGATTTCTCGCGAATTAAAGCGTTCTCTCCCGCATCGACGGATACAGCATCATCGCATCATTGTTTGTCGGATTATTTCCACTACGATTCAATAATATACACGGAGAAAATATTACAATTCCTTTTTTCGTACAGTCTTTTCAATTTGACTATATTTTCAGTAGCGCAGGAAAATGGACTGTCAGTAATGTCAGTAAATTTTGCCATAAACATATCATATGTTTTAATAGCACATTTTAGCTCCTAAAATATAAGTAATACGTAAGAAATGAAAAGATAGCGAATTATTGAGAAGATTACGGTAATTTTTATTACAAAATTGTCTCCACGTTTACTATTTTTATCCTGCATTCGAAAATACAGTTAAACATACTCCATAAATCGAAAGAGCAACAAAAGAGAATAATTTGTGGTGAATTACTGATGTCAGTTGTCACATGAATACATGGAGTATTCGCGTGGCAAGCCACGCTGGACGCCACAAATTAATTTGTCTTTAATTATTGATACCTGTGGTATATCATTCAGTCCATTCTTACACGAATTTCTCCCGTATCCGCGCGGAACAATAAATTATAAACATCGCAGACGCGCTCACGCCGCCGATATGAAAACTTTTCGCGGGTCGTCGGACGTATCGACTTTTGACGTTCAGACGGACACCCCCGGGGAATGAACGCGCGCATTTATCACCATTGATATGCGACCGAGCGATTCGTTATATCCTTTCACACCAAAACTTCGCCTGTTCCGTTGGAAATTCGCTGGCTTGTTGTTTTCGCCTGCTCGCTCGTGGCAATTTTCCGAAAAACGATCGGCCACGCACGCGGTCGCTCGCTCGCTCGCTCGCTCGCCCAGGTCATTCGTCGCGAAATGAATTTCCGTCGCTATCGTTCATCCTTGACGAGAGAAAGAGAGAGGAAGAGAGAGAACTCGTGAAAAATTGTCGAGTTTGACAGATTGACGGACGAATAAGAACAGTAATATCGAGCAACGACTCGTCCTCCGCCTTCTCGTCGTCAGCCTATAAGTTCTTCGGAGAAATTGCGAAAACATCGCAAGCTGTTGCTGCAAGCGGGACTCTGCTGGCGAGGTAATGTTACATTGATCGTGGACGGATAAAATATTGCGTAAGATTCGTTCGCGTAGGAATGGATTCCGTGTCAGTCGTTTCGACACAGTTATATCGCCGTGATTCCAACCCCATGTCCGCTTCCGGATCGCTGAGCGCTGAGCAACGACACTGTCACACGACTGAAAATCACGCCAACGGCGGCGAAAAAGTTGATAGCGAGCTGCGACACTGCCGTAGCTGTCTTGCCGTGTTGAAGTTTTTGTGAACGATACTTAACGAAAGGTTAACGCGCGATGTGGAATCGACCGGAGTCATCGTTAACAAATCAAACGGAATATGGGATCAGGAAAGGACGAAATGTTTCAAATGCGTCGAAGTGCCACGATGAATAATTGAAGCGCGAAGCGTAAACCGAATACGGAAAAATGCGAATGCGGACAGTTTTTGATACATATTGCCTACGAAATGTACCGGGTGTCAGAGAGGACGGCGAGAATCGTGAAATTCGCCATTGTGGATTTGACGTTCGAACGTTGCTCGGAGGAGTTGCACAGCGCATCAAGACGCTGGAACGTGGAAGCAAGAACCTGCTTCTTTGTCCTGGTCGGTCGGTGTCGTCCATCATGGTCTCGCGGAAAAAAAAAGAAGCAGTTAAAAGCAGTTTACAAGAGTTTCCGGGAGAACTCGATAAAGCACACGAAAAACTCGATAATATATGAACAAACTTGGACAGCGAAGATCTCGTTTATTAGACTTCTTGTAATAGAAGCGTCGTCTGTGGTTTTTTGCCGGGAAATCCGTGAGATCGCATTAATCCCTTCAACGTGTGTCGACGTGAACTCCGCAGTGAGCTTCGCAGATTTCTTCGCCGTTGGACCCGCGTGTCTCGCGTCACGCGATCAATTCGACGAGGGAAGGAAAAAGAGGAACGAAAGAAAAGAAGAAAAAAGAGAGAGGGAAACGAGCGACGGACAATCAAAGTCGCAAATCGTCGAGCAAAGTTCTTACTTGGCGACCGCGCATAGAGATCGGCCCATTAAACGTTTCACTTCGCCGGCAACTTCGCCGGCCATTCGTTTCTTCTAATGCATCGCGAGGCGAAGTTTTAATTCGACAAATACGACGACAACGGCGACGGCGACGGTGGTGGCTGCGGACACCCGATGCATTACCTACTTAAAGACAATGGCGTGGCCGCGAGCGTTTTCCGACAATGTATTACCGCCAGGCGGAGATACTTTCCCTGATTCCCTTTAAATGGTGGCAGTGGCTTTGTTTTTAATGCGCGTGACCCAGTTGGCCCGGCGCTCCACTTTGCCCGTTACACCTTCCTCTCCGATAGCTTAAAACGAATTTGCACGGCGCACTCGTGACGATCATCCCGGATGAATCATTCGAAGCGCGTCGTGCTGTAGCGTCGTTTCGCGGTTACGAGCAAGTGAATGAGTAAGTATGTACGCGTGTGGTTGCGTGTGTATGCGCGCGCGTATCGAGTAATAAATTATCGACGTCACAATTAGCGACGTGACCGTAAGTTAATAAGGGGAAACGCAAGAAACACGCCGTTGCCGGTAACACTTAGCGCGTCCAATTAGGACTGGCGCGTAAATCACTCTTCGAAATTCGCCGTGTCGCGTCGCGAGTTACGAAAAGCGCGACATGGCGTTACTAATAAGAACTGCTTACTAATTAACGACGTCTCAGACAGGCTCGAGATATAGCGCGGCAAGTTCGCGTCGTGCAAAACGCCACGTGGCTAATATAGACGCCTTTTAACGACTCGACGTTAGCCCGCGAGTCGTAAACGATTTTATTGCGTCTTGTACATGAAATTCACTTTTCGACGACGTGCGCGGCGAGCGCGCTCGCGCACATCTCTGTCGATATCGCAACATCGTAAAAATTGCGAGAGCGTTTTACACTAACGCCTCCGCGCCATCGGCTTAAGCTCCGCTCTTCAGGCAGCTAGGAAAGTACACGGTATCCCGTGTATCACTGTGTCGCAGAGTGTACGAGATACGCGGGCTATAGACGTGTGTGTTCTTCTTCAGCCTACGGATACCGCAGGCCGAACTGGGAGAAACTAGGCGGTCGGCCCGAGAGACACCCCATGTATGCGCGGAATATGCGCGATAAAATCGCCTCGGCGTGCACGTGGAGACCTGCACGGACCTGGATGAAAAGTGGAGCACGGGAGAATTGCGCCGTGACGAAGCGACAAAGCAGTTAAGTGATCGATCAGTCCTTAGGTGTGCACCATCTTTGCGACTGACCCCCCGCGAAGCCCTCTCAACCTTGTCTCTCGCACACACGCTCTCTCTTCTCTCTCTTTTCCTCCATCGTGTCATGTTATATATTACGCGATCCGTGTCACATAATAACGTCGGATGCATCGCATAAAAGACGCTGTCTACGGCGATGGAGACCGATTATGGACAAATGCATGCCCGACAAAACATACACTCGCGGCACGTGTAGAAAAAATGCTCACGTAGCCGGCGTGATGCGCCACCGAGGGTGCATCATGCGCGATGCAGCATCTTGCGTCACGCTCGCACAATTTTGGAGCGAGAATTAGCTTTCACGCTGTGGGCAAGAGGCGAGGACGCGGGACGACATAAGTAACAAAACTTTCACGCTTCAATTAGCCTTAGATGAACTTGGACGCGATCTCGAATTAAGCTGGCACTAAGTATCAGTATTAATAATTATGCTCGGAGCGCGGAGGAGAGGTCAGGGAGGGTTCAACAAACTCGAGAAACGAGCGCTTGACGGGCATGCGACGGTGACGTCGAGCCGCTCGCAATTCGAACGTACGAAATTCAACATAACGAAGTAGACTGTGTGTTTCGCGCGTTCTCCCGTCGTTTACTTTTTTCCCGGTCGTTTTAACGAAGGTCCGCGTTATTCGTCAGCGCGCGAGCGCGCGTGATGGCGAGAATTAAATGACGGGAATTCACCATTCGTGCAATAAATAATTCGCAGCACGAGCTACGAGAGCGAGCGAGCATGGTAAAGCGCGAGCGCGTCGCTCTCTCTAAAATAATTCAACGCGGCACTGTTTTATCGATCAATTTGAGACTCACATCAAGCGCAAGCCGTCTTTGTAACTGACCCGATGACCTGTGCCACACACACACACACATATATGCTCGCGCGTTAACGCCGGTACGGCACATAAACGTAACTACGTGACGGACGTTGTACGGTGCGTTTATAAATTTTCTCACGCACACACACACACCGGCCCGCGAGTAGATTGCATACAAAATAATGAAAAACGGTAGGACCCTGATGATAACGTTGCCACGTGACTAACTCTTGACGCTTAACTAATTGACGTATACGCGCCTACACACACACACACACACACATGCGAGTACGTAAACAGCGCGGTGAGTGGTTGTTCAAAGAGTAAATTACAATGTTCCGTGCACGCGGAAAATAGTTACTTTCGCTTGAAAATTTCGCCACAATACTTCGTATGTTAGAATAATAGCCGGAATAATGGCTTATTTTAAACGAAAATATTGCCACTATCGGCAATATCCCTCAATCCCCGGCGACACTAGAATTGCTTCTTGCGATCTACACGGAAAAAAAATCTCATTTGGTGCAACCGAATAGGACCCAACTGAAAATTAGATGATCAGAAGCGGTATATTTTCTGTTGTCGCAACCGAAAATCTTCGTCTAAACATTCAGTGATATTAGAATTCGACTGAAGCAACTGACAAGTAAACCTACCAAAAAATTACACTCCGATTTCTTTCTAATTTGACACGAATGTAGAAGTACAAAAAATATTTAGGTTATATTTTTCATTTTGGCCCACTTTGAGTTTCACGGGCAGTTTATAGCTTTTTAATGTTCTCACTCCTATCAACAAGTGCAACAAAAATGCATAAGAAATAAAATTGAATACAAGATGTAGGCGTTTTTGGTTTGCTGATTATGAATATGAAATCATTTGTGTAAAATTATTTGACTAAATAATTTGTATAAATAATAAAATGTTTAAACAAAACATGTGAAGAGTTGAAAAAAATTATTTATACAAATAATTTCTCGGTTTGGCCGAGATTAGAACCATTTTTTACTAATTTAGCACAGATTAAAAATATTTCGGTTGGAATCTCGGCTAAAGAAATTTAGAATGGTTCGTGTCTCAGCTATGCCAATTTTATTAAAATTACTTAACTATATCTTGTATTCAATTTTATTTCTTATACATTTTTGTTGTACTTGATAAGAGTTTTGTTGATGATAAGAGTGAGAACATTAAGAAGCTATAAATTGCTCGTGAAACTCAAAGTGAGCCAAAATGTAAAAACATGACCTAAATATTTTTTATACTTGTGCTTTTACATTTGTGCCAAATTAGAAAAAATCAGAGTGTACCTTTTGGATAGATTTACTTGTGAGAACAATTGACTATACAGAAGGAATTAATAAAGAAATTTTTCTGTTCCTACAGCCAAGTTTTCGTCTGATCCGTGAGCAATCGAAAATTCGGTTACGCCAACGGAATTGTTTTTTCCGTGTATTAAATTATATCTACCAAACGGAAATTTCTCAATAATGCGCAATCGTAATCAAGACGAATTGATACCAATGCTATTATCGGAAAAATCGAGATTTCTTACGCAGATCACATCGTTCTCTCTTCAGCGCGTTGCTATTACATGTGAGATTGATATGTGCTTTGTACCGAAGGTCGATAAATAAAACGACCCGTTTAGACGCGATCGAGTTTCGCGATGTAATCCTTTTCGTTCCATGCAACGATCGCCTCGCGCCATTTTATACCGTCGTGCGCCGCGAGGAGCGGTGAGGGTCCTGACTTTTTAAATAAATTACCACAAACTGATTAATTGATTGACTCGTGGCGCATCTCGCAACCGTGCATTACCGTTCCGTGCCGATCCCGCAGTTCAGTATTATATTATGCGGTTACAACTGTGCAAGGCCAACTATGTGAAACACGCTTGCATAATCGATACGTGCGATTTCGGCATATTAGCAGCGTAAGCATGTACATGGAATTTCCGCGAACAATGGTCTGCGCCGACAATACGCTTCATTAAAAGTTAGAAACTCCGCGAAAAATGCATAAAGCGCGTCGTTACGGCTGCCATTATGGTGCCGGTTGGGTTTTAGCATTAAACAGACGACATCGGCGAGACATTATTGTGCATTACCGTAATGATCGTAATTATAACGGCGGTCTCAATGCCGCCGCACAATACTTCTCTCGCGAGAAGAGTTTAAGTAGGAAAGCTGGGATCACTTCAATTAGCGACGTCAAAGTTCTTTCTGTTGTAGCGTCTCATAATTACAGTACTAATCAAAAGTTTAAAATCACTGACAAAAATATTCATCAAGAATACATAGCCGGATTATCAATCCAGATAATTATTCTTAACAAACATTTTTATCAGTGACCTGAAACTCTTAACTGACACTGTATATTATCGATTTTCGCGCATACTCCTTCGCTTATTTAACTTCGTCGGCAAACATAATTATAAACTATACGAATCTCTGACATATCACGTTTCATATTACGTTTCAATAAACATATGTCTGTTAGTTAAAAATTTGTTCATCGCGCGCTACGTTTGCGTTGTGCGACAAATAAACTTCGCGTGTGTTCAGCAATTTGCGCAGTTATTGAACCAAATGCTAAAATTAAACTTTATTCCGGCGAGTATTACCTTGAAGAGTGACGATTATCGACTATTTCATGTATTTACGTTCCCGCAACACTAACAATTAAAAGGATACGCAAGTTCAGTGTCACAGTGTGATATTCTTGTTAAATTCCGTTCGGCAAATTCTAACGCACGAGATCAATGTTGTGTGAAATTGCCGAAACATTTTTACCGTCAATTGGCCGTCCGCCACCGACGAGTTGATTACATTTTTCCCAGGTCAATTGGAAATATTATGATATTAAAACGGACGATGATCAAACTCACGACGTATGTATTTTTTTATAGTTGTAAACGGCGGCCGCCGTTTCAGCGCAGCATAATACGAAGTCGAAAGGCAAACGTGGATTCGCATGTCTGACGCTTTTCAATTTATCACTGACGCTTGCTAGAGTCGATCGAGAGACTTCTTCACTGTCACCGTAATCTCGTCGGGAAAGCTCGGTAAACGAAAGTTTAAGGAAGTTGATGCATTCGCGATATACGGTATATATTACGTTTAGCTTGAAATACGCTCGAAAGTGTCATGACGGATCTTCCTAATTTCGCATAAAAATACTGTTAATCGAATCTCACAAATAACAACTTTATTGAGTATCAAAAGCGAACGTCAACTGCCACTTTCTCGAGAAATTCCACTTCCACGAGAAATTCGTGCGGAAATGAAATAATTACTTTGTTTTAAACTAATCTCGCGACGCGCACGTGACAGTAACGTCCCGACGTGTCCTTCATAACGCAGAGCCGAGTCGGGTGCGTGTCACGCGCATATAACGTCGGTCTTTATTTCAGGAATACACTCGCTCGCGGAGAAAAATGAGACAGACACGCGTATATGACGAATTATAGTTTCACATTACCTGTTGTACATAAGAACGTCGGGTTTCCATAGTCGATGCGGCGGTATTCTGAGGTCCCGCACGCCTCCGTAGTCCGAGACGTTCCATCTCATGTTCACGTCGTTCCATTCCTGTAATTAAACGAAAATCACGCAATGTCACTCATAGACTCACTCACTTGTATGGAAATATCATCTCGTCTATTGATAACAAGATAATCAACACGATGAACTATGCGTCAATACCTTCCTGCATAGATACTTCCCAAGATTTTCCTAGATACAACATAGAATGCCTAGAATTGTCCAAAAATTGGTTATCTCATTATGATACTAGTTGAATTCCATTTCTATGCCAAGCATGAATTCTCTATTTAGAATCGAAACAGAAATATTTCAGGAACAGAAAAGCGACAAGAGTCGGTACTCTACCTATTTTCGGCACTCTTGTGCAGATGTTGCTGGTTATTAAGGTATTACTGAATAATGAAATTATTTAGAAAGTCAATGTGTCTTATTCAATTCTAATGAAGAACAGAATTTTGGAAAAACTTTGAGCTTCTCACTTAAAATAGCATGTTTAAAATATTACACTTCTAACCACAACCCATAATCATTTTGTGGTATCGAATCCCGATTAGATCGCAAATAAATTTTCTACGCGAGTTATGATACAAAATAAGCAAAAATTGCGAATTCAAACAGATTGAGACATGTTTTTGCATTTTCTGTGTTGCAAGTTTTACGATGTCTGGCCATCGTGTACGACGGCATACACGACACTCAAAAAGACTCTGTGTCGAGTCAACGAAAGGACTGATTAGACAATCTTCATGAGCGTTAAAGATAAAGCTAACATTTCGTGCAATCAGCGGGGCACGCGAAAGCTAACGTACTCTCCCTCAAAATCACGTCCGAAAATCACTCATCGTGTCCTCTCGGAGGCGATGTTGACACTATCGATTTTTCAAGCGCCAAGTGTCGACATATGCCGTTCGCGCAAATATTTTATATCGCGTCGTACACGTCAGGTAAACACTACAAGCTTTCGACTTAATTCTCGTACCGGGAATTTACGAACGCGTGTAACTTTACAAGACGTCAACCTGGTCCTTTTTCTCTTGTAATGTACAAGGTGCGAAGTCATATAAAAGAGCACCGTTTGCTCACAAACAAGAACGCTGCATTACCCTCGCCATGTCTGCTGAAATCTGTGTTTGTTATTTCTCGCGTTTGTAATTCGGGTGGTTCCTAAAAAGACCCGTCATACTTCTTGGCACATCCGAAGATTCTGACAAAATTCAACCGTTCTTTTTGCGACGGCAAAGCCCGAAGCTCGTCGATAATTCTTCAACACGAACTTAGGCTAATATTTCACCCGACATTACGTCAAAACTCAATGTCGCCGATACAGCAACGGAGAGCGCATTTAGCCGGACACCGAGTATAATGGCGCCCCGCTAATACTCTTCCTCGCAGTTTTCACGAACATTTCCCGAACTTTTCTCGCAAGTTTGCGTGACTCCTCCGAAGCGATTTAGGAACTTGGGTGTATTCGTGGTTTGGGGGCTCTTCACTTTGAATCTGCAGTCCTTCCCCGGCGAAACGGAAATGAGACAGACAGGATCGATCCGACTAGCGCGGCCGTAACAGGTCGTTATGCGTGTATTTTTGATTGAATTGTTTCGAGAAGATTATTCCGAATCGCGAGGCGAAGTTGGAAAATCGAAGAAGGAGCAAAGCAATAAAGCGAAGAAAACACATGCCTCAATTGCATTTTAGAATGTATCGATTGAACGTTCACCCTTTTAGCCATGGACTTTTCCGATTAAATTCCGCTCATATTTTTCCTTTAACCTTCGCTTATTCGAACATCTACAGATGAAAACTATTTTTGCTGCCGAGACTCTATTTACTTTATACATACGTTATAAAACGTATTAAACGCACGAATTCATAAGAGATTGTAAATATTATTCTTTTAATCAACAATACATTTCCTTTTATTATCAGTAACTATTTCTGTTGTACAAACTTGCTAACATGTATTCACTTTGTGTTCCTCACATTAAACAATATGAGCAAAAATGTATCTAGTAGAGCAGATTTCAAGACTAATAGCTAGTAATGACTAGATAAGTTTTCTAGCCAGTCACTAGCTCGTGACTGGCTAAATATTCCTATTTAGTCTTTTGAATGTCAGGACTATCTAGTAACTATACCAATTACATAGATAGTGGCTAGATGAAAAAGATTACACAGTAACGAGATAGAAAATCATCGGTAAATTCTGAGTAGAAATTGGATATCAGAACTATCTAGTACTTATATCAATTATAGTTACAAGTTATTTTTTTGTATCTAGCTATTAGATAATTTTTCTGGTACAGCCACTAGGAGAAGTGAACGTTACATTCCTAGCTAGTAGCGATGTAAGATCCAACTTTTCTGTGTCATTACTAGACAATCACTAGATTCAATTTTTGCTCGGGAAATTCATAAGAGAAATCATGAAAATTATCTTTTTAATCAATAATATATTTTTCTTTAATATCAGTAAGTTGTCATCCCGACATAAACTTTTTATCCCAACTCACCATGAATTTACGATTCGACCCCGACAGCTACGGTCAGTAAAGATACGGGATTACACACGAGCAAGTCAGAAGAGAAAAAAAAAAGATACAGGAGAAAATTTCCCGTAGGAGATCCTCCGGTTTTCCACAAGGACGGCAGACTCGAGGATGTTTTTTGATACCGCTATAACCAGCCCGTCCGAAGGTCGACCCGCGGTAAGCCCGGTTGATTTCGTCGCCGGCTTTCTCAGCTGTCGCACTCGTGCCGATTAGTCACTGACCCCGATTGATTAGCTGCTGATGGAGTGCAACGCGAGATAATTAATAACGGAGCACGCACGCGGTTCGGCGCGGCGGTTTGCGGAGTCGCCGCGCGTAGGCCGTTATTATTGTATAATCATTCGCGCGCGCGCGGAAAGCTTACGCAGCTAATTGCTGCCGCCGCACTAATTTAGCCCTCATTGACATTGGAAAAGTTTCATTCGACAAACCCGCGCTCGATACGCAACCTGACTAGAAATTTATCCCATGGTCCTAATCAGGTCAATCACGTATCTGATTTGTCTAAGGTGATGTTATAGCGCGGATCCTAATTATTGATCAAGTAATAATTTATATTATTAATAAGATCCTGACGCCATGCTGCGTGGAATGACTTGTCAGAGTCTGATAAACTTTATACAAAACAGATAGCTGATTAGGATCAGCCTGATCGGGACCATCGCATAAATGTCGCGTTTGTTAATCAGCAAAATGCGTACGAAAGGCGCTGACCTAAGGGAAACCTTAGCTTACATATCGGAAGCCTGAAATTTTTATTTGTTACGTGTTTGCCCGAAAGCCCCTTCTAAATTTCGTCCCACGAACGCGTTTACGTCGTCTCGAGTCTTGTCCGTTCCGTTTTCTTGTCTCAATGCAATGTCCCCGAGTTCTTATTTCCCACAGGAAAAAAACTAATTGAGTCATCGGCCGCGGCCATTGAAAGTAAATCCTTCGCTTCCAAGAGAGCATCCCGACGACCGCGGCACAAAGCTCTTCTACGCGTTTCCTCAGGGAACCAATCTGAGGGCCGACCTACTCCCACCTCGGCTGTTCGTCCTTTCACACGCGATATCGCCTCTTATCGCGCCGTGCTCCAGCGAAATGCGAGATTCCGGAGCGCGGAGAGCAATGATCCGTTCGTCTTTCGCGCAGGAGACAAATATCGGCAATCTCGTCTCGCACTTTGCAAACGCTCCGCGGAAGAATGCGTAATGCCAGCGCGAGCCGGTGAGTCGGATGCAAAAGTAACCGGATACGGTGGTAAAAGTCACGGGGTCGGAATGGAATGGAATTCCGCGAGTCTGTGAGAGTTCGCGAGTTCTGGACGGATAGGAGAAGGGAAGCGGCTTTCCGGGACGAACGCCATTTACAAGACCGAGCCTTTTGAAACACGACCTCTGCTTCCGGAAATGGAATGTATTTTTCTTCCCTTTTTTTGTTACAAGAAAGAAAGACGACGATCTGACTTTATTGATTGGAAGCACTCGCGGAAAAACGAGACTCGTGTTATTCTCTTTACCTTCGTTATCCCTTGTCTCCCGCTTTTTATTATTCGTCATATTTCATCGTATTCTAATCCCTTTCCCCTCTTCGTGTCATCGATAAATATAATAGCGATACGATCCAAAGACGAGAGATGAGATATCGCAAAAGATAATATCTGCGACTAATGCTGATTGCTTCGTAAGAAAAGCGATCGTTCGCGGACGATCGATTCTCCATTAATCGCATTAAAAAACAAGAGTAGCTCGATAAAAGACGAGCGTAAGACAACGACAGCGACAGGAACGACGGAAAGTCATAAAATCTAACAGCGCAGTGAGACGACCAAGTGTTTTCCGTCTAACGACTTTGCTGTTATATGACTGGCGTGAGTGAGTGAGTAGGAAAGAGAGAACGAGACGACAGTGCAGAAAAAGTGAATAGATAATAAAGAGATAAAAGTAATAAGTTACGTGCAGTCCACGAATGTTATCTAATATCAGCTTTATGAGAATAACGCGATTACAGAGGCGAATGAGGTACCGGCCGGCAAAATCAAGTAACTTTCGTATAACTGAAGGATTTTTCAAACTCTCTAAATTAAAAAACTTTTCGCTAAAACCTTTTCTCTCGTCAAGTTAATACGTTCTTAATATTCAGTCGACAATCAGGCGTGACATATTTCTGTCTTCGCTCCGGCACGTGACAAAAGTAAACGTCTGAATAATTGTTGCACACCAGATTTGCATTTGTACGTTGACGCGTTCGTTTGCCCGACGACTGAATAACATTTGTGTATTTTATGAAGAACGGTAATCGCATGTCCAAAACGAGATTCACGCTGTCGCCAAAGACAAGAATATCCATCGAGTATGCGTTTCCGCGGCTGCACTCGACAATTATATACGAACACGAACGAAAAGTGGTAGTCGCACGCGGCTCGATTTGCACTAATCCGATCTTGTCTCGACGTCCTGATATTCCTGCGCATATGATAATTCCCGCTGTTGAGATATTCATAAACGTAAAATATACCCGTCGCGCTATCTTTGACGTTCGTCGATCCCACGGCGTGACTGGAGCATCGATTATTCATCTCCCCGCTATGAAATTCTGCTAGAACCTAGAGCAAAACGCGCGACTTGTGATATGGCGCTCGTGCATCGAATTATTGCGCTCTTCGAATAAACATACGCGCGCCCGTACACGCAATCGATCCTCCATCATCCCGGAAATCATAAAAGCGTCATGTTTTCAACGATAAATTAACGTTGGACGATGCTGCGACGATGTAAACATCGTGTCACCGTTGTCGTTATACGATTGACTAATTTAGTCATCGATGGGCCGGAAAACTGTATCAAAATGCCGCGGTGGAAGCATTACAACGCCCTACTTCCATCTCCACGGATACCGTTCTCGCTCCATACATTTCGTTCTGCGGCGGAAATTTATATTTTTCTCAACCTCTCCAATATATGATTCTTGTAATTTTCATTTATTACAGTATACGGAAAGAATTTTGTAGCAAAAATTACTATACAATTTTATAACCGAGGAAAATAAGTCAACATCCTACACATCAATTCACTCTGTGAAACTTTCGTTTCATATGTGCTACTTACATTTTAGGAATTGAAATGTGCTGTTTCTAGCGAAATTTACTATGTTCCTTAGCAAGTTAAACCTTACTGACAATCTATTTTATCTATTTCTAGATTACTAAAAACATAGTAGAATTGAAAAAAATGTATTCGAAAAAAGAAATATTCTCTCCGTATATTATTAATTAGTTTTCTTTATATTCAAGTAAAATATTTTAGCAGCTTTATAACTGTCGCGTCGTTTTTTAGTACTTTTTTTGTTAAAATAAAGTTATTATTGTTACTATTAAAATGTCTCTACATAGACTGTACTTTATTTTAGTCGGAACGCCGCGTATATCACAACGCACTCTGTTCGTATAAAAATTTATTTCTTCTTCGCGGATTACAGCGTGCCCGCGGAGCGAGACTCGCCGGGGAAGATGTATAAACACAAAATGTCTTTTATGATTCCACATCCGTTACTGGTCCAACCGCTCAAGACGGCTGCGCTCCATCTTGAGAACGCAAAAAGTGTTCCAGCTCGCGGTGGCGCTGTAAAAATCGAGCACGACGCGAGTGCGACACCGTCCTCCCTTCTGCAAGGACAATTACGTATCGGAAATGTAGTCGCCAGCACCTGCGGGGCAAAACACAGGGCGAGACATTTTGCTGGAGGACCGAAACAAACGAGGGAGTTTAATCGAATTCGCCAGCCAATCGCAAATTCTTTCCTCCAGGAATCCGCTACTTCTTTTGCCAGCCGAACAATTTCCGAGGATCAAGCCGACAACGAAGGGCGGGGGCGATTCTTGCGGGAGAGGGCGTGGGAGGATCTCGCCGAAGAGATTTAATCGCGCGTCCGCGTTTTAAACTCGCGAATCGAGAATTCGAGTAATTTCGATTACCGTCGCGCCTCCGATTCGCGGAATCCCGATCGCCGTTTTATCGCATAAAGCTCGTGGTGGGCGAAGGACGGGAACGACGATAGTTGTCACGAGAAGGCCGATCTACGGCGCCGCGTCTACGACGACCCCTCTTTCCGTTTTACCCCGTTCGGCAAGGTTGTCGATTAAAGTAACGAACGACCGACGTTTTCTCGGAGACGAGATCACTCGGAAGCGCGACCCTCGCGAGTCAAGATCGACAGGGAGGAGAGGGAGGGATGAACTGAATAACGTCCCTTTTTCTTCCCTTTCTTCTTCGTAATCATTGGATATCCCGCAGGGCGCTTCAGAATTGACGGACGGTTTAAACTTACGGGGAATCTTCAGGGAGGAATGACGAAGACGAAATCGCAGTTCTACGTTTTTTCGGTTGTGAGTGTCGAATATTTTAGCGACAGGATTTTAGATTAAAATTCGTTTGTTAATGTTGCAACTTCGAAGATTGATTTACCAAATATCCGGCTTCACCGGCTTATTTCTTAACATCTGTTGGTGGTATTTTTGCGTTGATATTTTCACTGATTTTGGCGGATATCAGCTTCAAAATTGACGAGAAATTACGATTAGTATCGTTTTGCGCTGATTCTAAGACGCTTCGTACAAAATACTTGTGTGTATATATTCTCGGAAATAATTTCACGCAAAATTTACATCATTGTATTGAATACGATACTCGGCTCTACCGTTATCCAAGCTTATGTATCCACGGCATACAGTACAAACACGAAAGAGAGAGAGAGAGAGAGAGAGAGAGAGAGAGAGAGAGAGAGAGAGAAAGCACAATCGTCTTCCCAGTTAATTCGCAAGATGTTAATGGAATTAATGACCGCATTGCTACGCGTGCGAGTCCCCGACTGGAAACCTCTTAAAGCGTCTACGTGCATTGTAAACTGAATCTCGACTATCTGTTCTCGTACCATCAGCACGTATTTACGCTGCAGCCGTATTCGGGAAGATAACGAAATAGCCTCTCGCGGAGTAAACGCTACGATAATTCCCACGAAATATCGACAAGCCCCAATACGAAATGAACTGCCAAAATTGATATCGTTAAAAAGTCGGCGACGCGGATATCAACCCATTCGATATGTATCCAGCGTCACACTGGAAAGAGGAATAAATTAGTGCCGCACAGTAACAGAGAGTTAGTATTTAATTATGTCAAAAATCACGGGTCACGCGAAACCTTTCCTATGACAGAAGACCAATCTCGAGTTCGTCAAAGTAATCGCGAGCAGAGAACCGGAGCTTCCGCGGCACTAACATTTTCAAGCAAGTACGTCATGTCACTGTCAGAGCTTCAATTAAACTACCCGCGTTAACAAAACGATCGCGGAATGCAATTTGGTGAGGATCGGTTCGCCAAACGAAACTCGACGTCTCGTTCGAGCATCTCGCTTTGTTGCTGCGTCCTTAAGAGCGAAGACGGATCGTCGACTTTGCAACTAATAGTAAGTCTTCATTCTCTTTGCGAGGGACGCAATTACGGCGTCTCTCAAAGTTTGTGCAGCCGGCGAACGCCGGGGGATGATGATGGAGGAGAGAACGTTACGTTACAAGACGTCGGGGATGCGTGAACACGGCACTGTGATATGAGTTCGCATCGTGGCACTTTTATTAAGGGGAGACTCTAGCTCTTGTTACGCTGCAACTGACAGCGCTCTACATCGGTGGCGTACAAAGTAATACATGTTACTCCGAAAAGACGTGAACCAGAAACGGTATAAGCCGGGGAAAGGGGGCGAGCTTCTCGAAGAAATGTAGAGCCGGCTTATTCTTCGCGAAAGTTTTATTTCAGATCTCTTTGTAGTTTAATTCGCCCGCTGTGTGCGGCCACCTATACGTACACACACCCGTCTACTGCGACATCGCGATTCACGAACATAGGAAACTTGGAAAACTCGGACATTCCCTTCTCCCCTTGCTGCTTCTATGCAATTTGAGATGTATTGAGACGTATGAAATTGCATGAAGAATCGCGTGGGAACATGTGAATCTATATCTCCTGAGGTCTTCGCGCCGAATGTATTATGCACTCTCTTAAAATGAATCAGTCAAACATCACTGGAAACAATGAATATACACTGATTTGCAGTTATAAGTATAGCACTGAAAGTGCTCAGTGCTATACTCATAACTGATATCAGTGACTATTCACTGATTCACTTTAAGAGAATAATGACACTTCATTAGAGCGGTGATCGTGTAAAATAGCCTGATGCTGCAAACTCCAATTATCATCAAAGGAGAGGGTCACAAAAGGAGCGGGAGTGACGAAAAGCAGCTTAGAGAGAACGCGGCAACCCGCCTGCACGCCCGTTCTTATTCCGTCCTCATATTCTGTTAGCAGGCGATTGTAATCCGTTACCAGGTCGACGACAATTTACCACGGCGCAACTATTTCGGCGCGAGTCGCCCTCGGGGAAACGAGGACTTTTATCCGATGCCCTGCCTATCCATCGAGGTTTCCCCTCGGACGTGGATTTAATTTAACGAGACGCTGAAATTCAAGCCACGCTTGACAAACGAAGCGCCAAGTTCTCTCCTCCCTCGAGCACGTAACCCTACGCTGTACCGGAGTTCGGCCTCTATTATCTCTCTGATATCGTCGCTGCCTTAATTGTATCTTCCGCGGGAGAAAAGAAAAATTAGGATGCACTTTGTAGTATAAAATCTGAAAATAATCGGGACATCTCGCGAACAAGGTTATGTCCGGAAATAAAACTGCGAGTAAGTACAATGTGTGTGTTATTTTCCGGAGTATTGCATGGAACTGAAACGCGCTAGAAAGCTATGTCAAATGTCATACAATCACAGATCGTTCCTCCAAAATGGAAGCGATACAACGAAATTGCAGGTGAAAAGGATTCCATCCAGAAGAGAATGTAGCTACATGACAAAGATTATACGAGACGAATTTATTTAATAGGAGTAACGGCGATGTAGGGGAGACGAGATACACGACAAAGCGGAAGCAGAAGGTGTGTGTATTAAAAAATATGCAATGAGATGCAAATGGCGGTAAGGCGAGGAGTAGATAAAGCGGGAAAAATTGTAGTGAAGATATACGCGGCCGAGTAAGACGACGAGAAAATACTGTGAAACGAGAAGCACATATCATAAGGGACATCTCCTCTCTTATCCCGTGACACATACAAAAGCATTCCTCGATAACGTTACATTACAACGAAATGACGTTAACGCCGCTCGTTTATCACGTAGTCATTGAGACCGGTTCATAAATAATATAACAGTAGAATTTCCATCTTTCTGCCTCTCTTTTTCTTTCTTTCTTCAAGTTTTTGATACTATATTATCGTAGTTGCTAAAGATTGCCTCTTATTGATAAAATTAACACTTGTTTATGTCTAGTTCTTAATTTTTATTTTATTTCATATATCATTGTTTTTTTCCTTTTTATACGGTTTTCTTTTTCTTGTTTTGTATTATATACTTCATATAAGATTGAACTAAACTCACTTATGTATTCATCTATATGAAACTACTTATTTGTTTATATAATTATTGTATGTCCGAATAGGTCTTATCCCCGAGTAAATAAACTCTAGTCTATTCTACTCTACTCTACTCCCTCTTTATTTATCTATTTGTATATCAAGCAACATTAATAAAATGCTTCATTACAGAACAACCACGGAGTTTCGCTCGACGCGGTTGCTAATTAATTGTGCAAAAGAATAGTCAGCCAACCGTTATTTACGTGCCAGCAACGCGCGTCCTATCATGTTTATTTCCGTTTGGGATCATACGCAGCTTTTAATAATTGTCGGCGCCGGCATTATGACGAAACGTCGACCACTCCCTTCCCCATCTAATTCAGTAAAGCTAAAGAGTCGCGAGTAATTAAGTATAATTAAGTATATATTTTAATTTTAATACTCGGGAGGCCCCGAACGCGCACTATATCTGCCTGTCATTGCCGCTTAATTAAAGCAGCGCGGAAAAGTCGCTTTATTGTCAGCAACGCCAAGAAGCGAGAAATGAATAACAAAGCCGGCAGCAAGTGGCAAAGAGAAAAGACGATACAACAAAAACCATATAAAAAAAATATAGGCAGGAACCAAAAATCAAGCAACGATTCCAGGTGTATTACATCTTTTGGATTAAGGAGATGCTAAAGCTGAGAACTTTACCGACGGAATACTGACATTTTTCTGCAAAGCTTACGTCGTATTGGTTGTACATAATTACAAATGCTCTTACACAATGAAAATATCTAGAAATAAATAGGAATATTGCTCAATACTACGACAAAAACGGAAAAAGGTTTTAAATGTAAAAGCTGTCAGTTAGCGTAATATTTGCTTAATCCGAAAGTTCCGTAGCTTGTACATACCGAAAATATGTGGATGCTCAAAACAGAAAAATTGTAAAGAACATTGCTGTACTTTCGCATCAGAATTCAGAAGCTTATTGGAAAAGTTTGCAGAAAGATTTCTACACATGTGTGATTAGGTTTTCCACTGAATATAGTAGATAAAGTGACATGCATTTATGTAAGTTCTATATGTACAAGAAATACTAAATGGATAGCGTGATTGTGCTAATGATGATCGTCTCTGCTCGATAAGTTTCGAGCTTGATAATTTTCGAGCTCGATAAGTTTCGAGCTCGATAAGTTTCGAGCTTGATAATTTTCATCGACTCCAGTATCATCTTAATTCTCACACGCGTGAACTTGGTTTCCTCATCTATCCTTCATTCTCCGCTCTTACTGCACGTGTACATACATGCACAGACCGGATATTTTTAAAGTTAATCCCGATGTCGTCGTTGCTCTTTCCTCGAAATTCGCAACGTCAGCGTACGTCAGCCGAACGCTCACGTGCGCGTTTGCAACCGCGGTAGATTAGTCGGGCAAACAGAAAAGTGTATTTACGAAGGTAACGTGCAGGGCCCGAAAGCCACGACGGCACCTTAATCACGTTCGCGGGGCACGTATCGTATATTTGCCCCGACGGTAAATACGCCGCCACTCGCCTTAGCGCATAACGTGTACAGATGCACCGGGCGTACAGGGTGTGCGCATTTATCGCGATCAGCACGAATGGAACTGGGTCGGCCGAAGTGTCGCATTATCCGCAGGATTTTCGCTGCGGAGCCATCCGAGTCAAAATTTCCGTTCGATACTAATCTTGCAAATTCCGTCGTTCTTGAGAGATCAGTAGCGAGTATCTCAAGACGCAACACTATACCGGCTATTATCCCATCTTGAAAAATGACTCGCAGTTAAATAAGTTACACAATTAATAAGTAAGAAACAAACTGATGAAGCACATGACATTCAACTCGGGATACAAATCATAATTACATATTATTGCATAATTAATATATTGTTCGTGGAAATTAGAAATAAAGATTAAATGCAATTAGACTATTGAGATGGTCGAGAGAATATTAAATAATTCTTAAATAAGTTTCTTTTTAAGCCTCAACAAAAATGACGGTAAGCAATTAAATTTCTAAGCATCAAAGGACAATAGCTCGCGTAGTGTCGTAATTTTCCATTGATGTTTCGAGTTTGGTGAAGTTTGCAGGGTCAATGCGTAACTAGAATTTTGACTCGAGGAGCACAAACGCAGCTCGATTGTTATTAACATACTCTATAAAGCATTCTCATTTATCGAGTTTGCACCAACAGCGTTGCGGTATGCAACAAAACTGTTGTCTAAATTTAATCGCAGCAGTCTGGAGTTAATGTCCACGAAGTTGCACGACCCACCGTCATTTCTCGTATATCTAAAGCGGCAAAACCCGTTCATACGTATATACCTGTGTGTCCGCGCTCGTTCATGTCATCGGAGCGCGAGTGAGAAGAAAAAGCTTTATTAGATCCTTTTTACGTCCCTCGCGTGCGCTTACAAAAAGCCTCGCCATCACATGAACAACGAAGCGGTTATTCGGAGAGCAATCAAGACGAGCGATTCGATCCGCATACACGAGCGAACGGAAGCAGCGACTCGTGCGATGAGAAGCATACGAACGCGCTCCCGTGAGCGCAAAAGACGCTCAGAAAGGGACGACGAAAGGAAACGGAGGCTCATAAAAACGCTGAGTAACGCGGGACCGATATAAAGCACGGCAAAGTGAAATCGAGCCTGGCACGTAGAAGATCGAGCGACTTCGCGGCCCCCGTTTACAGCTTGTCAAAGTTTAGACCTTGACGAATGGCTGCGGGATTCGCTAGGATCGAATGGTTCATGTTCTATTTGGCTCCGCGTCGCGATATCAAACATTTCGAGAGTCACCTGAATACGTACTCCGTGTAATTCCCCGTCGAGAGAGCCAGAGATAGAGCGTGGCCCAGCGCGCGCTTTCCCGTCAACCGGTACGGTTGGTCCGCGCCGTAAAAGCTCTCTGCTTATTTATCCACCCACACGTCGGAGGACATTGCTCAGCGCGCGATTTTGCGCGATTCGATTTCGCTGCCGTTTGATTCGGCAATTCGCGCGTTAGGTTAGGTTAATCAGAGAGGAGTAGATAGAGAGAGAGAGAGAGAGAGAGAGAGAGAGAGAGAGAGAGAGAGAGAGAGATGAGAGAAAGAGAGACTCACGCACACGTATCGCACACAGATCGCGACAATGAGTAAGTTTGCACCGGCCGAGGTCGGTGTGATTTTACACCCGCAGCTCTACAACACATCGTTGCCTTTTGATCGAGAGGTGCGAGCGAGCAGCAGCCGACGGACGGCGTAACTCAATTCTCGACGAGAGCCAATTAATGCACTCCCGATTACTCGGGCGACCTGAATTTATCGGAAAACGACACCCTCGTGTAAGGAGGCCCTTCCTGCTCCGCCGAACACACGAGGTGGATCCGCGATAGTAGCCCGGCCGCTACATGTAACTGTGACCGCCGCGATAACGCTGTAATCAACGTTTCCGTTCGCTTCCGGGAGCCGCGTGATCCGTGCAAATTTCACAAACGCGTATATGTTCCGATGTGAGTAAAGTTCAGACTCGTGTTCGCATTAACGCTACGAGGATCGTGCTATAATCCCTTTCTATTTAATCGCTCGCGTTTTGATAAGCGCAGATATTATCACGACTGCTGATTTCGCGATATCCTCGCGTTTTGTCGATCCGTATTATTTCGACGACACCACGCTCTTTCTTCTACGAGCGACGAAATATCGCTCTTTGAGTGTCTTTGACGCGGCAATTAGCGGTTTTACGAATTTAAAGCTCCGCGAATCTTACCTCCAAAACGCGAGCGAGACGTATTAACATGTTTTATCTCGATTCGCCAAATTTGCAAGAAATAATAAACGGAGGTAACCGCCAGTAACCTCAATGAGGAAAATCCAGCTGGGACGACTGAAAGCGATTTTCTATTGCGAAACTTGCATTTTGATCCTTCGCGCAAACGTGCTTTCACGACTAATTACCTTTCTAGATTCGTATTTTACTCCGCCCGTATCTCTCTTCCTTCGTCCTTTAGTTCGTTAGCCGATGTAAGAGAGTAACTCGCAAAAGAGAGAGAAAGGAATGAGAGAGAAAGAGGGACGAGAAAACGAAATTTATTTTTTTCGTCGCTCTTTAATGAACCGCTTTTGATACTCGCGTATAACGCCGCTTTTTTCTTCCATCGATCCACTTCATTGCGACGTAACAATACGAGATAATGAGAAGCAAATAATTGACTGAGCAACGTAATTAATCAAAGTTAACTCTTTAATTGCATTCGACGGAAGTCACAAACTGTGAATTCGAGAGGCGTTCTCTCTCTCTCTCTCTCCCCCTCTCCTGTATATTAAATGAAACACAACGTACAATTAGAACATTGTCTCGCGGGAGAAGGTGTCAGTGCGCGACAAATTGAGATCATTATTCGCAGCAGAACACGATTTACGCTCCATTTATGGTACGCATAATGATTCGCAAATTATGCGTACACTTAAGCACTTGCGCGCACTTAGAAGCACTTTTAAGCGCGTCGAGAAAATATTTACGAGCGCCTACGTCGTCGCCGATCCAATTTATTCAGCCACGGCTATGTGAAATCTAAATAATTCATACCTCGCATAAAGTATGCTGTTGCATCGCAAGCTTCTAAACGAGAACCCTTCGAAGAGGCAACCTAACTCTTGAAAAGTTGCTTAATTCGTTCTCGATTGCGCGCGAGAACGCGAATCCCTAAAATGTCGCATTCTTTCAAGAAGAAATAACAGTTTCTCCAATTTCTTAAAATGTGGCGAATGTGACAAAATGCGCGTCGCGCAAAAGTTAAATCACTATTCAAGAAAAAATGAAACATCACGTCGCCGCTTGCGCGATATGTTTCTCAATATTTTATACCGCGAGTGTATGTGCATGTGTATGTGTACAAGTCACGTGTGTCGTTAAAAATATCCGCCTCGCTCCCGCGTCTCGCATGAGCGCGCGCGCGTATTAAATTTGCAAACTGGCACAATGAAACGTAATCGACGGTCAATTTAGACTGGTTCAATGTATTAATGGGTATATCCGCGGCGGTTGTTCCATCACGAACTACAAAAAAGAAGCGAATTTCAATGCGGCCAAACTGTTTCGTGAACTTTTCTCGTCCTCTTCTATTTTGACTTGGTGCTACGCGTTGTTGTGCTTTCATTGGAAAATAAAGACAGAAGAAAAAGGAGAAAAAATAACGTCTCTTTTATCTAAAAGTACGAGAGTCACAACAACGGCATCGGAAAATATCCTAATTGAACGCGGTAGCAGCGCACGGCACGAGTAGGTACTTTCGCGGAGACAGATCGCCGTCTTTAAAGTCCCGGCTGGAAAATTGTTGGTTCTTTTCAGAGAATTTGTTTCCTCCTTTCCGATGCGCTTTTTTTAGGGACCTCGCCAGATTGTTACTCGCGAATTCTGCACAAAAGATAATTGAAATTGTTCGCGTGTGGGGAGCATAGGCTAGCCGGAATACAGTATAACTGAGCGTGCTGCCGACTTCGGCAAATATTCCGCTCGCAGGTCGAGCTCGGCGAGCTCAAAGCTTGTGACGGAGAAACAGACGAAGCGCCGTTTCCAGCGACTGTGGATTTGCACAGGAATTTGAGGAAACGTATGCGCGTCCATTGTCCGAGCGCGGAAATGTCTCCGCCAAGAGAGCGGTCTCGTCGACGGAGGAATGGCTAATTGCGGATGAATAACGAGAGGAGCCGCGCTCGCGCTGTAATTAATATGCTTTTGTGCCGGCGAAAGTAAAGCGGCGGGACGCGAAGAGGCGAAAGGACGAGCGTAATTTGGAGAAAACTACGGGAAATGCCGCGTACTCGGCGCGATCAGTGCGGATAAATCGGCGAGCAACTGGCGAGGAAGAAGAGATTGTCAGATAATTCAACATCCTCGCGAAAAAACTGTCACGAATATATCACGACTGTATTATGCATACAAGATGGTAATGTGCATATCGATAACTGATGCAAATTATAATCATACGAGTAAATTGAGGATGTGTGTGTGTGTCTGTCTATCTGTCTGTGTTACATGCACATCTTAGTGGTATCGCGTTGAAATAGCACTAGTCGGAGTACCTCGTTTGATCTTACTAAATCAAATTGAATATTGGAATTCCAGAGAGCCGCAGGGAGTCGAAATTGGAAACGGAGCTTTAATCTTTCATTTAAAGGACAATCTAACCATTAAACTTTCTGGGATCTATATCTTTGATCTTTATTCAGTCTTAATCCCCTTAGGTGGAAATCCTGTTACACTTACTATCCGCGGTACAAAGAGAGAAGAATGCATAAAGGCGGGTTTAAGATTTTCGTATTTAGCAGGGATTCCCCGCTGATTTATATGTCGCTCGGGAAATTTGCGTGCGCGATTGACTTGGGATTTTAAGTACTTATAGTATACGGGTCCGTGTAAATATTGATAGATGAAGCATGAATAACAAGTATCGACGCGCAAATTCGCACGAATCGTTTCGTCGTGAGTTTTGTCGGTATTACCTCGGTCTTGTTTCGTAAACTGCACAAGAGGACATTGCGCGTCAAATTTCTAAACAATTTCGCCTTGCAACAGCAAGTAATTGATAATCTGTTAACGCGCGTATATCTCGGCACAACATACGTCGGTAATATGAACAACAATCGAGCGGTTTGTTAAGTTAATCGTAGCGCGGTCTTTGTTTCGCCTTTCTTCTCTATTTCCCAGAGATAAAAAGCGCCCCGGCCTCTGAAATGAATTTTACGGCGACCTAATTGACGATTCAATAATAGACGCGCGCATATACGCCTTTTAATATCAAGTGTTCTCTCCTCCTCCTCCTACTTTGGTTTTTTGCCCCTTTTTTGCCGCCGATATGAAGGCACGCGGCGCGGAGGCGCAATTAAAGCGGCGCACCAATACCGTGAACGCTGCAAATTAATTTCGCGACGATGCACGGCGCGCGTATTGATTAAGGCGATGGCGGAATTAAAAGTAAGTCGATACGCGTGACGATCGCTCGCAATTCATAAAACTCCGATCGAAACGACCCGGATGGTATTGGCATTTCCCTTTAGATATACGACCAGAGCCTCCTTCCCCTTCTCGCCCGCTCCTCCCCCCTCCCTTCCCTAGCTCTCTTTCCACATCAGGAGGCCCTCAGCGAAACGCAAACAACGTCCCGTCGGATATTGTAACATCTCGCGAGCGATCCGCTGGCTCGACAGCTGCATTTACATGGCAACGGAAATCCATTTCTAATCAGTATGCACGAGCTATTGAGAACGGCCCGCATCGTATCGCCGTTCTTTAACAGCGCGCCCGCGACGGTGCAACCTCTCGATAACGATATTACGCCCTTTTCATAAACAGTTCCTCAGCAGCGCCCGCTCTTGAGCGAGGGGCAGATAAGACGCCAGAGAGGTGTCGCGGCGATGTTGAGGATTAAAACGGCGTGAAATTGGACGTCGGTCGATCGCTCTCTATCTCTTATCGCACGCCTAATTGAGCAATTATATATCTAACGGATAAATATCGGCGCTCGCGCGCCGTCACCGCCGGGAGAGTTCTTCGTAATCGGACACGCAAGAAGCTGTAATTTAGCGCGCTTAATTAAGACACTACAAAGTTTACTCGATAAACACCGCGGCCGGCGCGTTATTTACGGTTCGAGCTTTCAGGTGTGGAGTGCGCCCGTTAATGGCTAAATCGAACTTTAATCGAAAAGCTTATCGCGAATCGCCTCCCTGTGCCTTTTTAACCTTTATTTGAAATTCGTCGCTAAAAGTTTCGTACCTAAAAAGGTCAGCCGCAAACTGCCGCGCGAAACGCAAGCTGTCGCCGCCTGCGCTTCATTTTTTTTCACGACACACTCGCGCATCAGGAAATTTTAGGCAAAATTGTTTTCGCTAGTCGTTAGGTTTTTTAATCTATCTCTCGTTTTTGGGAGATTGTTTCATTTCATCGAAGAAGCATCGCAGACGTGCGCGCTTCATCACACTCGCGATCTCGCTTTTTTTCGATCTGATTCCAATCTCCCAATTTCAAATATTTGATATGTATAGAGAGCAAATACAGGAATCAAGCTCGCTTGATCCAGGTGACGTCATCCCTATGAAACCCGTCGCGTTCTGTCGAAATAAAGAATTGAAACGAAGAACCGCGCGCGCGGTTTTCTTAGCGATTATAATCCGCAAATAAAGCACGAGATGCAACACCATAACTCAAATACAAATTTGTATACCGCCAATTCGCGTGTACGTAAATCATTTCTTTCCGCGTTCGCGGATCCCAAGTGGGATGTGCCGAGTGGATAAACTCTTCTCTAAGAGAGCACGTATAAAGCGTGAAGGAATCGCGAAACGGCACGGCAACGCGGAAGATAGAGGATGAAAAAAGCATCGCGCGATACACGAGGATCTAAGAGCAAAAAGAAACTGCCCGCTGCGAATGGAAAAGAAGAAGAGAAAGAGAGAAAGAGAGAAAGGGGAACGGCACGGTCAACTCCGAATACCGGAGTTCACTTATAATACCGGCTAGCTCATTAAAGCTCGCCAAAGCTCGCGGAGAACGTCAGTGTTCTACCTGCTCGAGTGTTCCACTCTCTTCCAGATTCGGAGGGCTCCGTCGCGATCGTAGACTCCTTCGCGCAAGATGGGATTCTGTCTACCTTGAAGAGGCACTCTAGAAGACTCGTCGAACCACGGTCGAGTCGAAAATTGTTGACAAATACGAAATGTGTACGTACGTTACATTAAACGCGCTCAAACTAATAGATTCCTTAATTCTTTGCGGTATCATCTATTTTTGGCGTATTTCCGTAGGAATTCCGTGTGCTTTGCTTTCACTTGAATATCTCGGCATCCAATTAACGCAACAACAATGTAGCAATATATTTACATAGAGTGTAAATATACTGAGTCGAAATTCTGATCCTACTTTCGACCTCAATATTCCATTTAACATCTACTTTGGCACTCTGAAACCTCTACACCGACCTTTTTGATTCCATTAAATCTATTAACTCTGCCGAGAGAGATTCTCTTTAGAGAATTACACGGAAAAGAAAGATATAGTGGACATAACTAGAAGTATTGGGTTGTAAGCAACATTGATAGCTCCATTTTAGTTTGTGCGATAGTAATGTGTATAGTTAATATAACACATTTATTGTGTTACATCAACTAATTCAGGGCATTAAAAGATTCGTTTATAAGATCGATTGAAATGAAATACAATGAGACAAATTTGACAAGAAGACCGCAAAGGATTAAAAAGAGCTGAATCGAGAGTTTCCTAGCACTCTTCAGAGTCGTATAAAAGCTTCCTGCTTACCTGTATTAACAAATATTTTTCGTAATTTTGGAAAGAGCGTTAAATAAGATCGTCTTCGACACGCGGCTTACAACACGAGGGATGAAGAATCGCGCGACCCGGCGTCTGGACCAAGTCACATCAGTCACCGTTAGTTTCGGGCTCGATTCGTACACCGATGCACTCACACATAACGCGCATCGTCCTGGATAGCATGAAGTTTTATATTTTATGTCGCGCGAGCTTCACTGGTTTCCACCCTTAGCACGTAGTAAAGCACACAGCCCGCCCGGCAACTTCCCCCGCTGTACGAACGCGCACCTATACATTATTTTCGTCCCGCGTGATTTATCGTTCGCGCACACAACGGTAATGGAACTCGCAAGACGGAAGTCTGGCGCGCATACGAGGAACCCGCTTACGGATAATGTAAACACCGAATGGATATTAAGAAAGAGACCCCTCGATCGACGCGAAGCGACGCTAACTCGGTGAACGATCGTCCAACTAACTCTGGAAAAGAGGAGAGAAAAGTACATCGTAATTCCGGCGCACACGCGCAAGAGGCGGGAGAGATCTCAGGCCGAGATCCCGAGAAAATTCCACGTGGTAATCCTACGTGGTAATCCTCGCGCATGGCGGGCGCTCCACCTTCCTAAATACGCTATATCGTCCGTAGGAGGATACCTAAATGATCCGAACACGGTATCTCCATTATCCGGAGTCCACGGAATCCCCAGGCAGCCATTCCGCCGGTTTCGTGTGCGCGCACACCCAACTATCAGCCGTCCATCGGAAGAAATTACCGGGCACCTCGGGATAGCCGTGCGCGTGAATGTGCGAATTACGAGACACCCGGTACGTACGTGTTGCGCTCGCGCTATTTGTGCATTTCGCACGTGCTGGTTGCCGGCGGCTTGCGGTATCACCCTGCGCCCTTCTCGCGCTGCATTCCCCGTTCCATCAGCCCGGGCGAAAATTATGTAAATGCATTTCCTTCTCGCGTCTCTCCCGGCGAGCGCGCGAAGTGACGATGAAACTGAAGTAACGAAACTTTATGCGCCACGCCGTCTCTCCCCGCGCCGGTTCGCGATGCATTTCCTTCCGCGAGAGTCACTCACTCTCTCGCTCACTCCTGGTCTTTACATAAATTTTAGCGTCGATCATCCCGGAGTCGACTTGGCCCGATGTGAGAGAAAAGAACGACAACGAGGCGGCGGAGGTTAACGCGTCGATAGGTTAACGCGAGATAATCGGTGGAACAAATCGCTGACCGGAAATGTGTACAACTCTGATTCGGTAATATTCCAGGTATTAAATAGTAATTGCCGGTGTATGTACGCGATGTAATACGCAATATTAATTTGCGATCGATACAACGATCACGAAAAGACGATGTATGAAAAAGGTAAATTGAATGTCACAGAACAATCGTCGGTGTGACACACACGTCGGAGTGTCACCGACTGTTTCTATTAATATAAAATACGGCCCGCGTACTTTACGCAAGTAAATTAATCCGTTGTTTCACTTTGCAAAGCAAATGTTAATAAAACACGCCATGTCGGCCACGGCGAATCGAACGGAATTGCTTTACGAGTCTCGGCACGAATATTGAGCGTAATCGTTCGTAAAAATGTAGGGTGGACCGACATATAAATAGAACTTTTTAATCGCCATCTCGTATGTTCCCAATTTATATGCGACAAGAGGAAACGGTCACGCCGCCTGCCGCGACAGCAGGTTCGGGAAAAATGGAATATCGCGCGCCGCCCGTGATTTAATGAACGACCTGCAAAGATTAAGTTAATAATTTCCGCCGGCGGTAATTGCTAATGCCACGTGTGTTCGTAACATTTGCGCGCGAAACGCACGAACAAGCACACATCGCACTAGTCATTATCATTAAATCGACATTGCTTGCGTTTATTTCGCGGCGGCGTTACGCAAAAGCCGCTGAATCGGAAATTATCGAATATTGTCGCACTTGTTTCTTCCGCCCGTTGTCTCAGTCGCGCGAAAACGCGAAACACGTTCGAGCGCATTTTGACACGCCGAAAGGATGCAATATTCTTTGCGTCCTCAGCATTCAAGAATGAAGTTACTCGCGCCATTCTTCGCACGACGGATAAATTTCATTTCGGCACTCGCTTCTTACATTCGACACACGTGCGCTTGATAGCACGAAGGACACGTAGCTTACCGGAATATGTACGACGTCACATCGATATACGCGCGGATGTCGAGTGTTCCTTGAATATCTCCGTGATTTATACTTGCGAACGTATCGGCTTTTCGAGTCAAACGTGTTACTCCCGTATGCATTGGCCGAGTGTCATGAGACACGAGGGAAAGATTAAATAGCGCAGCCGGAGAAAGCTGGCGTTTCAATATCATCGACGCGACATCAATGACGCGAAACTCGCCGGACATCGTAGCGGCGATCTAGGGGAAAAGAGATGGCACTCGACAAGAAAGAAAAGAATTTCAAAAGGTTGCATGACAACAGAATCGCCAGAGGAATCGTAAAGATTCGAGCTTTACATTCCATTGCAGACCTCTGTGGCTCTTCGCGGCGTAGAATTGATGCCGAAGTGACGCCGAAAACACGAAGGCGCGATGCGCTCTAGAAAGTTAATTAAGCGGCGACGCTTACGCTGAGATAAACCTAATAGAAGGTTTGTCGTCGAGTGAATCCGGAATATTAACTCGTAGCCGCGAGCAAAAGGTTAAGGTCGTCCTGGGCGAAATTACCGTGGGATCATAACGATCGCGCGACCTTTCGTTTTCGGCGGTGTTCGAATTGTCAGCTGCGTCGAAGGGCGCGGCGCGTCCGATGCGGTACGATCTGTCAATCAGCCAAAAACGCTCGTCCGTAGAATCGCGATGCGATTCTCGGAACGAGAATTTGGGTCAAAGACGGGATGCTGCTCTCTTTCTCAGTCTCTAACGCTAACTCTTTCCGGAACGCGTGGGGGAATTGACTTCGCCGAGAGCCGCGGCGGCGAGAAACGATCCTCCATCTCCTCTCTCTCTCTCTCTCTCTCTCTCTCTCTCTCTCTCTCTCTCTCTCTCTC
>NW_022639486.1:1674353-1689839 GCF_010583005.1 Odontomachus brunneus | reverse complement strand
CTCTCTCTCTCTCTCTCTCTCTCTCTCTCTCTCTCTCTCTCTCTCTCTCTCTCTCTCTCGCACGCGCAAAATCGGAAGCCGTTTTCGTCGCTGGAAGAAAACATTATCGCGGCTCGCTCTAATAAGGACGCGACTTCGCCCCGCGCTCTGGGAGTAACCTGTTGCAGCAACACTATTAATAGTTTGGATCTCGATAAAAATCCGATCCGACCTCGTCACGGTTACCCTGCCGTTTCTCCGTCGCTCGTATGTACGTACGTGATGTGAAGTACATCGATGAGTCGACGATGGACCTCCAACAGACGAGCCATTTTGTGGCGCCACGGAGAAGCGCCATAGACCTGTACAAACGGGCTACTTTTGTGGCGACACGAGGAAACACGTTTCAGAATAATATATATAAAAGCACAAAAGCTTTATCACAGGACCAAAAGATACAGGACACTAAGTTTCAATATAATATAGGGTCCTTGCGTTACTGTGTTCTTCCGGTCTTGTTTGTGCTTTGTATGCACCACTCTGAAGCGCTTCCCCGTGGCGCGTCTGTACATATCTGTGGCGCTTCTCTGTGGCGCCACAAAGTGGCTCGTTTGTTCGAGTCTTTATAAGCGCGCGGGACGGTGAATGTTGGTGAATGACGGCGGGTATTCTTCGTGTAACGGTGAATCTCTAATTACAGCGCGTAATTGCTTACACAGGTAATATGATTTTACGGTCTTGCGGCGAAAACGCGATTCGAGCGATAAATTTCGAGGTGCGAACGCGCGCGTATAAACTGATTACGCCGCGCACGGTGCAGTTGATGAGGGTATTTTTGCTAGTCACCTTCATACACATGTCGCCGCCGCGGCGATGAGCGTCTGATTTACTCGACCAGATTCGCGTGCTCGGATAAAACTCCAAGGATGACGCGATAATTGAATCACCCTCGGATAGATTCCGCAGCAACTTTAGATCAGTCGTTCGACTGTCGCTCAATTAATGGGAAATCTCTTAAAAAATGACCGAGGTAGTCTCGACGAGTTTTGTGCCGCTCGTGTAATTGGTAACGATCAATTGGAAAGACGTCGCGACTCGTTTTATTTTCCGCGAATCGGAAACTTGAGAAGAATAGGAAACTCACCAGTTTCAGCCAAAGATTCGTGATGAGCAACTGGTTCTTCTCGTCCTGTAACAGATAATTGATTTCACATTAAACGAATGTCTCGTTTGTAAGGAATCTTTCAAATTAACCGTTCACATTGTTCGCACAAAATACATATAACGATATATTTAGTGTTAATGAATAGTTTGCAAATGTCAAATTCACATAAGAAGAATTGTGGATAAAGAAAAAATAGACCTAAAAAATGGCGTCTGTCTCTTACAATCAGGAAATAAATGTTTAATATCGCAAAAACAGTTGTTGTAATTTTTGTAAGATTTCTATTTTTAGACCAAACGGTGCGAAAAACACATTTGAAATTTGTCCAAAATGAATTAACGCGTGCAAGAGGCCTCGCAACTCATTACGCAGTTTCATATCGCAATTAAAAATTGCTGCAGAAGAGCGTTTGTGCTTTTAATAAGGCTCGTAAAGATAAAGGACCTTCATTGTTCAACGTGTCTGCAGGTTACATAATAATGGTATACAGAAAATGCATTGTTTAATCAATTGCACGTTGTCGGCGGAGTAAATTATTCGCGCATATTTTGACGACAATTATAAATTTAACGCAATAAATCAACGCGGAAAACCGCGCGGCGGGGTTTTTTTCTTTAAAAAACCAAGCGTGATGTTAGACAATAAGGGGAATGGTGAAAGATTGCTGAATAACGTAATAAATCATGCGATCTTGCACACAGGCACGATGAATGTATAACGTCTTACATTCCTTCTTGGAACTTAAAGAAATTTGCTGCTCAAAAATTTATATTGTATTAAAGAAAGGCAAAGAAAGAGAAAAAAGAGGGAAAGATATCCTCGGGAAAATGTCACGAGCGACATGCCATTTCTCAAGCTCTTGACGGGACATTATAAAAATGTTTACTTAACAAGGCATTCAGCAGAGTGCTCCTATATCATAGAAGATTGGAAAAATAAATTCATATTTTTATTGTTACTACATAGGCATTTTTTACTTCTGTATAGCTTTAGCCCTCTTCTGTCAAGTTGCCGAATTGGTTTCCGCTGAAACCCCTTGTAGTTTTCACGAGCACAGCACTCGTGATAGTTCAGCACGTTTGCCCTCAAATAGATATATGTCATAAGTGCGATATGTTTTCAAGCAAATACTACCCTACAAGCGCAGTCAAAGAACCTCGGAATATCGTCTATCAGCTCTCGCGCACCAATTAAAGCCGGTAGCTTTTATAAAAAAAAGACGTAGATTGTTGCGATCCATTTATTGCCGGGGACTAAATGGAAAATTGGATTACAACCGGTTGAAAAAACAATAAGAAAAAAACACAGAGAAGTAAACAAATCCAAAAATTCCGTACGACCCCCGAAATGTAAACGTAGGAATAAAAATAATCGCAGGCTGTAATCGCGACTTTCCTCGTGTCATAACATGCAGTATAAAAATTGTCTCAACTATCACGGTTTATTTCATGACCGATGTTGCAGTCGACATGCGAGCTTGCATTTTAATCTCAAGAACTCGTTGTGATCACACAACAAATTGAGAAGGCCCTGGCAAGATGCCTTAACGTCCGCAGTTCTAACGCAACGTGATACGACAACCACGGGACTTTCCGTGGTAGCAATTCGACGCGATATTACCCAGCATCTTTTATATTTGCGATATAGCCGCGATAGATCTTTCCGTCTCTCGAAATACGCGATTTTGCTGTGAACCTTACATCTGAGACTGCATACAAAGAAGTCCTTTGTTACGAGTGGAAAATGGAAGTACGCGAGGGTTTATGAAAAATAAGGAATATAAAAACTTCGCGGGAAAATGCGGAAAACAAGAAGTAGTTCAGCTGCGGCGAAGATGTTGTTTCGCAACGTATCCGTGTGGCAAGAGAAATATTCCAAAGACAAATAGAGCGTACACAACGGCGAGTCGGTGCATGCGACGTAGTCTTCCTCCGTCCGACGTGGCCTCTTGACGCGCGCACTCTCGTAAGATAGAACTACCCCGTTCTCGATATAACACTTAGTTCGCGATACCGCTGTCATTTTTACTGCCGTCGCGTGCGGAATTTTCGGTTTGGTTCCGTTGGTTCGCTCGCTTCGCCTCTCACATTGTTAACCTCGTCACGTAAGGCATCGGCTTTCGGGTTCCCCGTGTTCAAACCGCGTTCTTATCCTGATTACGAGCGCGTCTTGCACGAGGAATGCTCACCTTCGGAGCTGCATTCCCGCGTCCCAAGGGAGGCTCGCATCCTCCGAGATGAGCTCCGATATATCCTCGAAGCGTACGGCAATACGAGACATGGATATCGATCCTTGTATCGGGAGAGCGCCACGGAATAATGGTAGAAACAAGGAAACGATATATCACGTCTCGCACAATACAAGAAGACCGGTGACGCGTCGCGCCGCGGAAAAGAAAGATCGTCCGACGTCGAGAGAATTAAGTAACGAGCAACGAACACCTCGGTAACCATAAAGAAAATTTTACACCACTGTTCTATCCGTCCTTCCTTCTGCCTTTTCCAATTGATTCTTTGCTACGTGACGAGATGGTTTTCTGTTTCACGATGGAGAATATCTTATCGGGACATAGCGATAGCGCGCCCATGAGGGCGCAGTAAACAAAGCACGAAAGCTACCGGTACCACCTCACGTCGGCACTTTCTCGTAAGCACTTGCGTGTCAGCAAGTGGCGATCGAGTCTCGAGAATTCAGGCATGTACCTTTATTCATGACGCTCGACCGTTGGCAAACGCCTCGACGGGAGTGGCCGGTCGTAAGAGACAGTAACCGAACTTGGGCAATAAAGCGTCCCTATAAAAACAACCCCTATCTACCGGCCGAGACGAAATACAGGCGCCTTCCTATTGGCGCTTATCGCCCACTGTTCTGTAATTACTCTCGGTTTCTCTTTCTCTCTCTCTCTCTCTCTCTCTCTCTCTCTCTCTCTCTCTATATATATATATATATATATATATATATATATAGAGCGATTTTCTAAACAGACCGTACATCAAGCAAGTTAACAATCAGCCTTTCTTAGCCCGCGGCGTCGTGCAACTTGACGTTTTCGGAATCCCGGTCCATTCCACGGAGAAAAGTGGGACCCCGAGTTTCCCCACCGGCTTATCCTTTCGTTCGTCCGCGAGATAAACTGTTTCTCGATAATTGGATCTTATCGTTTAACCTCGCCCCTTTCAAAAAGCGCCGCTCGAAGCGCGGCCCGTTCTAAGGTCGAGGTTAATCCACACGGCCATTACTTCGCCGCATTCCCCTGCATAATTTAGCGTCTCGCTGGAACTTTTCATTGCCGGCCGGAGTTCTCCGGAGGACCCGAGTCCTGCAGGCTAATGGAACCATAGTCGCGCGTACGAATTCAAACGGTCGCGCGTCTCGCCTTTTAACATTGTTGCTAATTTAACTGCGCTTTGAGACGAGCGAGAAACGTAATGCAATAATCTCGTCAACCCGCGCAGAATGCGCCGGAAAATGTTTAAACTGCGAATTACAATAACGACGTTCCCTCGCGCGCTCGCGATCGATTCCGCGCTAGGTGGGAAATTCGGTTAGCCGTTCGCCTGATTGTGTCCCTCGTTATTTATTGCAAAATCTTCAATCCACGGCATTAAATATAACTGCAGCGTAAATAACTCGAATTTCTCCGTTAAGACAATAGACATTCGCGTTTTAAGTAAAGCCCGTTCGAGAATAAAGTTTGGACAAAGTTAAAATTAGTGAAGAAACATAAACACGTGCAAGTGAACGAGAGATAGAAGAATGAGAGTTCCGTTCCGCTTCGCGAAGTGTAACGGTAATCAAATCTTCGATCCGAAGAAATTTTCATTCCGCGCCAAAAGTAGCGGCGCTCCGTTTCTTTCCTTCCCCCTCTCTCTCCTCCTCTCGACGACCGTCAGCGAATCACGCTGCGCGCCATCGCCTGGACCTGTTCCAAGGTACTCTGTTTTTCTGGGCGTCGATTCCTCCGGCGGAATTTTGCCCGGGGCAAATACTTGGAGGTTTAACAAGCTGCCGTCCACCGCATGGTGAAAACGAGAACGAGAGGGAGAGGAAAAAAATGTTTCGCTGCAACCGTAACGGCTGGCCGAGGATTGTCCGAATGCCACAAACAAAACGGCCGAAAATCTCGTTTATCTTTCACGACCTCGCGGTCATTTCACGAGAGACGTCGACTATCCGGAACAAGCTCGAGCGAGCGTTAATGAACGATCGGTCGGTCAATAATTGATCATTTGTTTCCGCCCTCCTCATAGTCTCTGCGCGCGTCATACACTTTCGTGTCTCTCAAAAATAAAAGAACGCGATACCGAGAGCAGCCGGATATTCTGATCATCACGCTTCTGACTAATTAAGCATCACGGGTCTGCCGTGTAATATTCGTTTTAATGAACCGCGCGTTGTGACAACGCACAACTCGCATTTGAAATATGCAGCACTGCCGCAACTCCTCGCGCAAATACGAGCGCCAACGTTGCCGTGATACTCCGGATACTGATTAGGAAACTTGGTCGAGGGTCGTTTTAGAGAATCCGCCCGTGCGATATGGCTTAGCCGCGACTGTACGGATTTTACGCGACCGACGAGAATGTTCAGAACCCGCCCCGACGACGAACTGAACATCGCCGCAGACTATTGCGGTCACTTCAATCAGCCACCCGCAAGCACGATTACGTCTACAAGGGAGGCTCGGTATCTCCATTCGACACGTGCACACCCAACCAGCTTGCCCGACGGTGTGCGCATTGTAAGCCCGCCTTGACCTCAATTATTATTCTTCACCTGAGAAATTTACGCGACCGCAATCGGATTAGCGATTGCGACGCTTCGATCGGAACGGCGAGTTAACGTATTCAGAAAGCCCAGAAACGAGAAACCGATTTTGAGATATGCATAGACTCCAGTTGAATTGTCTTGCACAAAGTACAGAGCGATTATATTGGCCGCCAATCGTGCGGAAGCAATATTATTAAACGAAATTAAATTAAATCAACGCGTACTTGCAAAAATAGAACAACAGATATTCGTTCCTCTTTCTCATTTGCCGAATTATTGTTTTTCACAGTGCGTATATGTTAGCCGCACCCTGACATTGACATCAACAAGAGGCAGAAACATTAAAGGCGCGCCGGTGCATATTGCAATTTCCAAGTTAAATGTTCCGCAAAGTTAGCAAAGTTGGGTCGCGGGGAGTGAGTAACAGAAATACACGTTACCGAGAAGTTAGATTGGCTCACACGAAGATAACTGCAATTATGTAAATTTCCATTCAAGAAATTGACGGCGAAAATGCTCGCGAAATTTAACGCACTTAGCGCAACGTAAAGTATTGCCGGAACGCAAATAGAGTTACCGCGAAATGATGTGCAATTTGCGTGTCTTAGACGCTGATGCTTGAACTCTTCCATCGCGTTATTCAACGTAATTAGCGACTCGCCGAGTATCGAATTTTCTAGATTCTACGAGTTTTGCGTGTTCAACATTGAATCACTCTAGTTTTATTGAATAACGAAAAGTTCACGCAAAATGAAATGCGACATAACTCACCGATGATACGACGATTCTAATCAGCGAGCGTGATAGTTTTCGCTGACAAAATGATCGAGAAGAAACTCGGTTTCTTCGACAGATTCAATATCGACAGAGCTCAACAGTGACGTCGATTCTAGCCAACGAATGTAGACGTGTCATATAACGAAATAGTCAAGGAAAATTCTATCATCCTGACGGGTCCGAGTCGAGAGCTATCTCGATCGTACGATTTCTCATTCGCGGAAACATTCAACAGCCACATCGAGTGAGCACGACGATATTTATGGCGAAATTAATAAAATTACCATGAGCGGCAGGGAGAGAGAAAGAGAGAGAGTCGTTGAAAGATGATATTCTTTACGGGTCAGTGATTTTAAGCCAAGTGTACCAGAAATATTAACGATCGTTCAAACGGCAATAAAATATTAAGAGGCTGCTAAGGTGACTCGCGTAGAACAATTTCGCATTATTTTTGAACGTATAAACGTCAATGCGACAGTATTCTCGAAATTTACAATCGCAAAAATTCGGCCGTCTCGCATGAGCGAGTCGTGGAAAACAACAAGCGACCCCAAACGCGGTCGATACACTCAGACCAGACGTGACGGACATAATTTGCAACACGAAATGCAGTATTAAATAAGATATTTTTAAGAATTATAGTCAAGTTTCAACTGGCTAGAATCGTATGATGCACGATTTCATGCCCTTTACATGCATGCTGATTGACATACTTCAAGCAGTTCACTTACACAAATTGCTATTACACGGAAAAAAAAGATTTGCTAATATATGGACAACTAAAAATATTAACTGCAGGAGCAAATTTTCTTGCTTTCATAGTAAAAGTTATTTAGTTATATATTAATATATGTATGTTATTGTATATTAATATATATATATATATTAGCAAATCTTTTAGCTATTACAGCTAAATAACTTTTACTATGAAAGCAAGAAAATTTGCTCCTGCAGTTAATATTTTTAGTTGTCCATATATTAGCAAATCTTTTAGCTATTACAGCTAAATAACTTTTACTATGAAAGCAAGAAAATTTGCTCCTGCAGTTAATATTTTTAGTTGTCCATATATTAGCAAATCTTTTAGCTATTACAGCTAAATAACTTTTACTATGAAAGCAAGAAAATTTGCTCCTGCAGTTAATATTTTTAGTTGTCCATATATTAGAAAATCTTTTTTTTTAGTAGTGCTGCCAATTTGGATTAGCCAGGTACTCGGATATGAAATTTCAGATATTATCTGGTTATTAATTATTCTCATACATATACATGATAACAAAGAACGAATAAATGCATCTCGTAACTACAAAATTGAAAGTACTCTTCAAATGTATTTTAATATAAATGACATTGTAATATATAGATCATAATATATAGATTGATATATATTATGTCAATATTATGTAAATATTTAATTAACTTGAATATTTTACGCTTACTTGAACCGCGAAATAACAGCTTTATCTCTTACATCTCTTGCACACATGAGCAACTTGCTGCTGAAATTAATTTAATAAATACACGAAATAATTTTAGATTTCCAGGTTAATAATTTTTTAACAATAATAAATAGCAGACGAGTGTATTGCATACTACCCAGCAAACACAATATTATGTGTAATGTATCTGTTATAGTTGTAATTTCCTACTCAATAATGTAACTTTTATATAAAACGTGTTATATATAACGTGTTATATAAAACGTATTAACAGTTACATTGTTAAGTAGGAAATTACAATTAACAGGTATGTTCCTTGTAACATATACTAGATACTATCTCGTTACTACCTGGGTAACACCTGCAAGGATGAGTACTACCCAAATATTTGGGTTATATACTGACAACACACACACTAATTATATTGGAAGATGATTAGAAGATCTATGCAGTGAACCAAGCTGTCTACAGTCAGTTAGCTACTTGTCAATTAGCATGCAGAAAATGCATCATGTGAGATTCCAACTTAACAAAACAAATAATAAGTCTCGATGGATTGGCAAACTAATCGTTTTCGAGATATTCAGCTCTTCACCCCGTAAACTGTGTTCTTTGCTCAAATACAAAAATGGCATACTTAGGCATATCTGTACTTGACGTGTCCAGGAACTAAGTCTAGTCGCGCGTGAGAGAAGGTTGTGTCGTGTAGGCGGGTTTCCTGATTCAAATTTCTTACGGTACTCAGTCGCAATCATCCTCCAAGTGACTCCAAGACGGAAAAAGCGGCGCGGAAGCAGAATCTGATACCGCAAAGATCGCGTTTTGTCTCTATGTGCTTCGCCGTCGATCGTTGCGTGTTTTGACAGATCCCATTTTCAATATGGCCGTTCGTATATTCGTGATGTTTCCGAATGCTGCCGTAAGATGACAGTAGCGGACGGACCTCGACACCTCGGCCAAGGGTGCCGCGAACTTAATGAATGAAGCCTACGTCTGACATGTATGTGAGAAGCGGCCTCGTAACGTTATGAGGAGTGGGGCAAGGCCGCGCTAAGCTTACGTTTACGCACGAGACAGAGTTCCGAGAACAGCGTCTGGGAATGCGGGCACGCTCTCACCCTCGCGTGACGCTTTTAGGTATCGCTATAGCTAGGGCGAGCCATTCTAAGTGGCGCTGAGCCGATCGAGCGCGCAGCTCGATACAATGGTCGATAATTTCACTTGTAGATGCCGTAGCGACTTTAAGTAAAGACCATTAAAAGCTAAGACTCCCGCGCTTTCAATAAATGCACTATCGAGATAAAGATTTTATCTCGTTTTCTATCGAGATAAAGATATAACAGTAAAATTGTATTGTCGTGATGGCAAATGTCTGTTGTCTTTAAGTTGAAGCGGAAATTAATCTAAATCAAATCAATGAAAACTAAGAAATTTCAGCTTGCATTAGCAATGTCTCGCAAAATGTCTTCTATTTTATATTTCTATTTCTAGTTTCTGCTTTCGTTTCCTTCTTTTATGTTGCTTTCTATTTTATTGGATATACAATGCAATTTTTAAAAAATAATACAATTTTTTCGTCTTGACATATTTCCAGGAAAATTAACTTAATCTTTTTCAAGAAAACAAAGGCATTATCTCAAAACTTTATAGGTAAATGTATATTGAACTTTGAATATCCTAAATTTTTATAAATATCAATCAATCTTTTATAAATATCTATTCTAAATATCAACCATTCTATATAATTATATAAAGAATTTTATTTAAGAAATGAAAAATTTAATATCTCGGAAACGGTTAACTTGGGAAGCTTTGTTTATCAAGATCTCTTATTCATTTCTCTTTTATGAATTAGTTGATTCTACATTTATAACTTTCTACATTAATTGATTCTACAATTATAATTTTGAAAATTCTTGTATTTTATCAGATAAAATACATTTAATACATAAATATTTACGTCTCTCTCTCTCTCTCTCTCTCAAAATTGGATACCAATTTATGGAAATTTATTACGCAAATTCTTAAAATTATAAATTAATAGAAATAAAACATATTTCATATTTAAATAAACATATTTCATTACATCTCTTATTATATGGACATAAAAAATGAGTTATATTATGTTATTTTATTATATTATTTAATTAATTCCGATTGCGGAGGTACTTTTACGCTCTCCTAAATCTTGTCTTAAATATAATAAACAGTCTCGAATAAAATTATGTAATATCTTTAATAAATATGCCAAGTTACTTTAGGCTTCCGCACAAGTTAAAAAGTTTTGTACATTTTTACAAGATTAATAATCGAATTTCTTAGATTATCACGAAAAAACTGAATATTTATTGCAAATATTATTTAATATTAAAATTATTTTTAATATTATTTAATAATATATATTTTTATTATATTTCAATATTATTTAATATTATATTTCAATATTTTTAATATTACTTTTTATTATTTAATAATTTATAATTTAATTAAATATTATTAAATTTATTAATATTTGATATAACAAATTTTCCATGCTATTAAATATATAAGCGTTAATTTCACTCACTCTCTTTCTCTTAATTACTGTAATTTGTTAAAACTGTCGCATACCTTCGCTCAAAGCTGCAAGCAAAGGGTGTTGCAGGATTTTATTAACTAGAATTAGCAGTAATCAATATTGATGCCCGGCGCAAAATTCCATTAGCCACTACGGCGTATCGAAGTTCGCGTCCAATTAGACGTTTAAACAATTGGACCGGTCGCCCGAACGTTTGATATATCGAGTCCGCGATAAACTCGGGGCGCGACCGGTCGTTAGACTTACTTTAAAATACGCCAACAGGATTTACCAAGTAATTTCCAAATCAATAGGTATTGCGAGACGGCGGGGCAAAGCTGGCGCGGCTTCGCAAGGAATTTGTGCGCTCGAATTCTACGGCTACCCCGGCGGGAACATGAATCGCAAATTCGTCCCCGCCGCGGCGCATCACCCGGTTATACCGCAGCGCCGGATGTAGATACGGTGTAACGAAATCGTCTCCGGGGATATCATTCCGCTGCATATATCCCGCAGCACCTCAAACTACTCGCTTAGCTCGCGCGCGGTCTCTTCGCAGATTACGTGCGGCTGTCTTACCATCTGATGTAGATCGATGGGCACTAAAAATTTTCGGCCATTCGTTTTCAGCTACGTGTTTCTGAACACCGTAAATTAATTAATTAATTAATTGTGGCGACTTGTATCTGGATTAATCAGCAACGATGAGACACGCGTAACTAGAAGCGTGTGCAGCTGGTCGAAAATTTTTAATAACTATCGATCTATCGATAAGCCATCAGCAGGATTGAGAGCATGTCCCTTGATAATAGACCGATGCACATCCCTTGATAATAGACCTATCAAGATCCTGCGTCGCGTATATCTCCAGCGTCATATTACCTATTTATTCCTCTAATTATAAGCGCATTTCTAATTCTCGATTAATAAATCCGACGATCGTCCGATCTCTATTACTACTTGAATGAGTCGATGGTACTTACTTAAATTTAAAAGACGCCGACTCGACACGTCAAGACCGACAAGACCGAAAAACGACGAATCACTCCCTAATAACGTACTCACGATACGTTCTATTGATCGCACACCGCTGTTCCCAACACTCCCACTTGTTTCTGCGCGAGACTCACTTTCAACGGATAAAAGACGCGTAAAGCGCGGAGCGATGTTGACCGATATGTTCATAGCGGCTGCTCGACGCAAAGAGATTAATATCAAGATGGCCGCGCGATGAATAACGTATGTATGGCGAAATGCGTGTCTAAACGTGAACGGTACGCAATCCGACGCGCTCTGTGAAGTATACTGTTCTCTCTCTTTCTCTCTCTTACTAACCGATTACCTCCCGAGATTCGACATCGCGAATATCTCTGGCAGTATTTCTCTCTTCTTCTTTGATTATCAGCGGATTTCTGATTCCCAAGTAATAAATACGACGATCGTCCGATTCTATTACTACTTGAATGAGAGTGTTAGACGGCAACTTGACACGACGCGACAGCATTGATTCTTTGTATCCACAAATAAAGAGATTACTCACTAAAAGGATACTTACGATATGTCTCGACGATCGCACATCGCTATCTTCGACACTCCCGTCACTTATATCCACGCGAGACTCACTTTAGACGGACAAAAGACGCGTAACACGCGGAGCGATGTCGATCGATGTTGATGATGGCTGCTCAGTGCAAAAGAAAGATGGCCGCGCTGAAAATTCGCGCGTAAGCGCGCGACGCGAACGCTACCGCCCTTCTACAACAACGCTATCTACACGCTCAAACCCGCAAATGCCTCTCGACCATTCGATAGATCGATCTATTTGATAGGTCGATAGTTATTAGACACACATTTCGACCATTCTTTTCTAGTTACGCGTTTGGCATTACTGTTAATTGCTTCAGAAAGTGGGAATGTTGTGCAACCTGTCTTTTTGCGCCGTGCAACTGTCATAAACACATCGATCGACATCGCTCCACGTTTTACGCGTCTTTGGTCCGTCAAAGGGAGTCTTGTGCACAAATAAGTATTAGGAGTGTCGGAAAAAGCGATCGTCGGAAAATATCGTAAGTACCTTGTTAAAAAGTAATCTCCTCAAGTAATACTTACTATATACAAACGGTGCTAGTTGCGTCGACGTATGTACCGAAAACAAAATGTTTAATATTTATAACTATAATCATATAGATATATCGCTATGCCGAATCGTAGGAGGTAACGTTAGTAAGTCTGTTAGTAAAAAAAGAGAGAGAAAAAGATGTACCCTATAGAGCGCATTCTGTTCGTTCATGCCGTGTTAAAGCCGTGGCGTTAATAGTCGGTGTACCTTCTCAATTGCGTGACCATCTTGGATTTCGATCTTTTTAAATCGAGTAACCACTGTGAACAGATTGATCGATATCAGTCCGCCATTTTACGCGTCTTTCATGCGGAAATAAGATTTGATAGTGTCGAAAATAGCAATGTGCGATCGTCGGGACGTATGGTAAATACTTTATTAAGGAATAATCTGCTCGTGACATATGTATGTACAACCGTCAAGGAGAAAGTACTTCAAGGCATTTACGCGCGAGTCACGCGATTCATTTATCACGTCGACGTCGGAAGACGGATAGCTGAGATTTCATAATTCCACAATTTGTAAAAACGCGACAGTTATACGAAGAGTGTATTATTGATGGCAGAATAATCTAGATTGTTTTTCCTTTCGTACATAACTTACATAACTTTAAATCGAATCCCAAAAATATGATTGATAGAAGCAATCAATTAAATATGAATATATAATGCTTCTTCTTCTCGAGTATGTCGATAACTTCAGCGCATGTAATATCTTAACAAGCGTCGCGCGCGTTATCACCTTTGACTTATGTAAAAATAAATATGTAAAGTTTAACCCCGTAGAACCCCGTGCACGCGCGCGCAAGCCTGATCGTCGAATGACATTTTCTCCTTTACACTAAAGAAGCTATTTTCGCCGTAGACACGTTTGTTCACGCCCTATTGATTTTCTAACTGCCTGTTGCCCATTTTGTCGAGGCTGATCCTCGAAAAATCGGTCCGTTTCGCCGATGAACGATAGTCCGCAATGTGAAATTCGCTCGATCCGAAAATTCCCGTAGCGTTACCCACGCCGGTCGTAGTGGTAACAACGTATGAATAATTCAGATTTTTCTCTCGGAACACACGAACTCGTTACCGAGCGAGTTAAATCGAAGTGGTCATACTTCATCGTGGCTCCCTATTCAGATATTCAATTGTCCCGTCGGAAGGGCGGGTAGGGAAGGGAATATTGCATCGTATCGACGTAACTGCGGTTGACACTTGGCATCTCCTAGATTGCGAAATGCGAAACACGCGGTATCATATGTACGAAAAACTTGCGAGATACGTCGGGCAAACGCGAGCGTCTCCATTCTTGAGTGTGAGGCATGGAAAGCATGCTCCGGAAGCTCATCATACGTCCGAGCGCATTGTTTGGCAGATCGGGACGTACAGGGCGATGGGAGAGGTCAAGCAATGCTACGTGAGTATGCATGTAACGGCTGAGAGCAATGCTGTAACGTGTTACAGTCATTTGGGGAATGCCATAATGTCACGTGGCCAATTTGCGTCCCGGATATGATTCGGGCGGGGACCCGCGTAGCTTCCATCGCGGCGCGGAAAGGTCAGCAGCCGATTGTCGCTGCGTGTCGAATGGATGTGTCGAATTAAACGCACCGGCCGATCCAACAGATCTTTGATCGCGGTTTGGACGCGCGTCGCGAATAGACGTGACGACGGGAAAATTGAAGAATCGAAGTAGGCCAAATATGTATGTCGCGGACGTATGGTGTTATTTATTCATTAATTTACAAAATTTATGGATGTATTTAATTTTTATTGAGAGAAACTCACAAGAGCTCATCATTTTCTGTCCGTTCAATTCAGACTGTCACAGGCAATAATGAAAAAAATATTTCTTAACAGACGTGACCAAAATGACAGGGCTGAAAGAGACGGATTTATCAAAAGGACAAAATTTCACGGTCCGATTACGAGTTTGTGATCGCAGCTCATTATACTGCCGCACGTCATACACACAAATACGCGATTAAGTGCTGAGCGGGCAGCAACGCGTGGTTTGCGAAACAACGCGCGTTGCTTCGACTAGATAAGGCATTGTGTCGCGATGGCCATCGCCCGACATAGCACGCGGCAACCGGTAGTTGCCAACCAATTTCGATCTAAGATGTACATCGACGATCGTAATTTACATCGTACATAATGTCACGTTCTTCGTGTACTTCGATTAAACCGCTGAGACCTTCGAGCGTCGAGTACAAAAGGAAACTTTTACTCCGGTAAAAATGTAATTAGGAATCTCTTGATCGATACATTGAATATCCTACAAATTAACGAGCGCGAAAATTAATGAGCGAAGAAAAGCAAATTTCAAACACCTTCGCAAGTAGAATGCCGTTATTATGGCGCGCACAATTTTCAGAGCATCTCATATAGGTGGACGATATGCTCTCGAAACATTCCATTTTTTCGATAAACGATACTTCCACACAGGAGTAACATTTTATTGGAGAACTCGGTATCGCATAGAAAACCGAGCGGCTTTCATTACGAACGAAAGGTCACTCGTTGATTGCTGAAACGTTAAACAGAATAGACGGGTATAGGAATAGGGCAGGCAGGTAAACGGCATGAGATACGAGTATTTCCTCTTTCCAGCGAATTTAATTTGATATCAAGTGAACATTTGCCGAGGACTTGCCTCTCTCTCTCTCTCTCTCTCTCTCTCTCTCTCT
>NW_022639486.1:1662774-1672745 GCF_010583005.1 Odontomachus brunneus | reverse complement strand
TCTCTCTCTCTCTCTCTCTCTCTCTCTCTCTCTCTCTCTCTCTCTTTCTATCGTTCCCTGCCTCTCACGAGCCTGCCGTATGCGCAAGTTTCAATATCAAAAAAAATGGCTATCGTAGGAAAAAGGGCAAAAATGTCAAGTGGATATCTATGAAGAGTCACTTCAGCCCTGTGCGTTACGGAGAGCTTCTCTATTTAAAGTTGCTCTCAGAAATGTCAGATAAATACACGGCGGCAGGGAGCCAATATCAATCATGCGGCTCCGTCGCGAAAATTCACTATCAAGAGTCACAGTCCCGAAAGATGAAAAATATTCCAAATGGCCGCTCGATTTCGCATCTATCGGGGAATTTTAATGGTAAGGATAGGTTCGAGGGAAAGCGAAAAGGACTCGCTTCCTAATTACTGAAGCGTCAAATTAAATAAACGCGCAGTTAAGTAGTGGCAGAGACGAATTTCTCCCCTTTCGAACAAAATTAATTCAATGAAGCGATAAAAATATAGAAATGAATATTCATCAGCATAGATACACAGGCTACAGATACTACCTGAAATTATTCTCGGATAACGAGACTCTCAAATGGATATTCTACAGCAACTGCTGACAATTTTATATTATCAGGAATAAGTTGAATGAGAGTATACATATGTTAATACCGAATCAACGATATATGACTTGTATTGAGAGAAGTATCTTTGCTTTATGTCGCTCCTAAATATCGGAAGCGGAAGTGTCATAAGTCAAATACAAGGTGATGTATCTCATATTTTTATCTTTTATTAAAAAGGAAAAAAAGAATATAATATATATCGCGGGAAATTTTTCTTACTTCAATACATTACTCTTTTTCATATTCAAAGATACGGGTGAATGCCAAGTTACGTATGACGAATGCCGTGTTACGAGAGTCGTAACTTAAGGTGATAAAAATACCGACTCATTTCGCTCTCACTTTCAAACCCTCCTACATTCCTTCTTGCCCGCGGCGCTGTCCTTTTCTTATTTAATCCTATCACGGGGCGGAAACCCGTCACTCTTACAATTTATCATGTCGACCAGAAGAGCGTTTCTTGCTTGTATCCCATCGACAAAGCCCCGTCTACTACTTAGTTCGGCTAAATATTAAAAAAGACATTCAATCTCTCGTCATCGATATCGGGTCGGCCGCGATGAGTACAACCCACAAACGCGCTCTGAAAACGCGGCCGTTAATTAATACGGTAAGACCGTGCTCGAATCGTTAATTAAAGCGATACGAATCGATGTCGCCGCGACATATGAAGCTGCACGATATTTGTATGAAATGAATCCTCGCACTACAATCTGATGTAGTATCATGCGTCAATTACGTTGCAAAGTAATTAGATATCGAGCATAATTGCACGACACTCCCTCGTAGAACATGATATACGCGCGACATTGATACGCATAAAATGTGATTAAATATAGAGCATTATATGTGACGCGACATTTGTACGATAAATAATATCAGGATGCGTGCGAGTGACAACAGATTTTAGAATTTTTGGCCGTTAATAATCACGGGTCAGGGATCAACACCGGAACGAAAAAAAAATACAATATTAAAAGGAAATACCTGAAAATCCGCATTCATATATTCCCGCTTCTCTCGACAACCTCAAGTTCGAGGTTGTATTTTGCTGAGCAGTTAACGGTCGGATAACTCCATGCAATCGCCATTTCGCCGACTGTTTTGGAAGAAAAGCAGCATACACGCGACAATGAAATTTCCGACTAGCTTGTGGTGTGCCCTATTAAAAGGAAGGAAATGCACTTTCCCGGCCATTGCTGTCGCGACGAGTTTATTCCGTTCTTTTGGTTTCCTCCTCGATGTCTTAAGCATCAAAAAAGCAGAATGTTACGCAATCCTCGAAAAAGGTATCATTTAACGGCAGTTTGCGGAAGAAAGGACAGTTTGTGCAACGCGCAACGACCTGACCGCCCAAAAAACGTGAAAATTCTCGACACGTCGCCGCAGTTCGCGTCGTTCCAACTCAAAGCAGCGTATGAACAGATTATATTTTACTCTATTTATACATATATATATTCCACGTGTGCATGTTCTCCCTCTTTCTCCCCGAAACTGTAACTTTACGCTTGTTTCCTACGACAATTGTTGGTTTGTTAATCACTCGGTTCGGTGTCCCTGCGTCGAAGCAACGGCTGCGAGCGCTAATGTATAAATTTACGTATACGATGTAAATTATATAGAGCCTCGATGAAACGCACGTGTCCGCGGTGTGTTTCGGCCGCGCGCACCTGGTAATCTCTTCCATCTCGAGCGAGGCGACTGCAAAATTTCCCAATGTCCCGGGAATTCTGAATTTTATTCATTCCATACGGTAAATCCAATCTGCCGCGTATCGAATGTAAATCCCGACGGTGAATCCGCGATGCGAGTAAGCACAACGTGCTCCAATTAAGACGAGTCCCGACCGAAAAAAGGGGTGGGATACGAGGGGGATCTCGCCGGATCGTAATATCGGAGCGAATTCCTTTCGCGTGTGTACACACCCTGTTAAAACGCCGAACCATTCGAGCCCGCCGCCGGCGATGGCATTCGGGCGTATCGGGGAGGAGTGCGTATCCCAACTTTTCCAGTAATTAATTGGCTCTGATATCTCTTGCCTCCCTCGCGATACGGCCGGTCGCCGATTAATCTTATTTGCCGGCGATCGGCGATTTGCCGGGACTCCATTGTATTCTCTGGCGGCGCGGGTGCGCGTGCCTTAACCAGTTCCAGGGAACTTCTGCGAGACGGCAGACTCTGTCACCGATCGGAATAATGCCGGAGGGGAGCTCCGTCACACGGGTCACCACCGACGAGATCTAGATTAGCACCGGGAGAGAAGTTGGCCGCTCAATTATTCAGACCGTCGCGAAGAAAACTCCGGGAGCACGAAAAGAACGCGAGTTCGCTAATTAATTGGCGAGGGATCGAGTACCGTGACCGACTCTCTCCTCCCTCTTCCCTCTCTTGCGGCTTCGACGTCGGGGTTACCAGATCTCAGCCATAAAAAATTCCCCAGAGTATGACATGTACATATACAGGATGAGTCAATAACTGTTGCCACCTTGAATATCTTTGAAGCAAGAAACAAAAGCTGTTCACAGATTTTTGAAACTATAATACTTAACTATGCTATAATACTTCGACAGAAAGACTCTCATGGTGGTTATGCTGTTCTTCCTTTGAGAGGAGTAGCTTCGAAGATTTTAAGGTCATCTTTGTTTTTTATCTCCAAGATATTCAGGTAGCGATAGTTATTGACTCGCCCTGTATGTACACGAGGTGCCCTGGTTAGAATTCTTGAGCGCAAATTAAAATTCCAATAAAACGACGTCGTTCGCTCGACGCGCGACTGAGGTCAACTGTCGTAAATGCCAGCGATAAATGCAGGAATTACGACCGCCGTGAGTGAGATACGAGCGACCGTTAAATTTCATCGATTATGTTACCTAATCAGTGCGCTACATCGACTTGCCGCGCGGCCAGTCAATCGAGCTCTCGAGCGGGAATCAAGACGCACTCTTAATTGCCATCGAAATTAGCGGCCGGTTCTGATTCAATCAAATTTGTAAATGCTTCAGACCGAGCCGTCAAAGTGCGCCCGTCGGGAATTAAGCGCGACATCCAACAGATGGATTAATTCCGGCGGTCCCATGCGATACCGAGACTGCATGATATCGCCTGGTGATACCGGTGCATGCGACTACATGCTGTATGCCAGCTATATATCAACAAACGGCCGTTGCAAACATTGTTTTGCGGTTTCACGATCAGTCGCGTCGCGGCGCAAAATACGCAGCGTCGGCAGCCGTTAACTTAAAACATCCAGCACATGATTTGTAAACGCGGAAATTGTTTTTCTTGATGTATCGTAATAACATTTTGAACTGCGAAAATCGCAACTGAACCACAATGGACCTATCGCAAAATTATAACGCGTGCAGAAATAATTCCGCGTAAACACGTCCTTTTGTAATAATCATCACCGCAAAATATAGTTCTTAAGTATATTTTTATAAGTATACTATATATTTTTTATATAAAAATATGTTTTTACGTATATTGTAGGAAAGAAAATCGAAATTTAGAATATTCAAATGCTAGAGCGGTACACACGGCAGCTTTGGTCGTTTGTTAATTCAGTCTAAACCCCGAGATTTCTCTACCGTCTACACACACACACAATAATGTTTTGAAAATACCACGATGGTTAAAGTGGCTAAAGCAACGCATGAAAGGCAGAAACGAACAAGCGCGTCCACCACGTTTGTGTCTTTTATCAGGCTGCTTTAGCCACGACTCCGCAAATCCGGCAATTCTGCTTGGCAGGAGAGTAAGCGCGAGTATATTCCATTCACGAACCATATGCTCTCGTTCTCTCCCCTTAGCGCGTAAAAATGGCGCGATTTCCGGGCGGAATAAACCGGAGTCAGTCTGATGTGCGCTCTCTTTCTCTCTCTCTCTCTCTCTCTCTCTTTCTCTCTCTCTCTCTCTCTCTCTCTCTCTCTCTCTCTCTCTCTTCCCGTCTTTCACACGCGTTATTTATCGCGGCGATGGAACCGACCGACGGAGATTCGAGTTGACGATTTTCATGTAAATGCCAGGATTACGCGTCTTTCATCACCCGAGAATGCATAGAGAAGCGCCTTTGGACATTTTTTAATATTGCGTTACGCGACTCGAAAGCCATGGATCGAGCCTAGGATTTAGCGGCTGAAAAAGACGGGCTCTCGATGCCATTTTAATTTTTCAGCCTGTCTTGTCGGTTGGGAGAAAGCGGCGATATTAGCTCTTTGCTCTATTGAGCGCGATATCATTAATAACTGTGATATCACTCGAATAATGGTCACGTCGTTTATTAAGCACTTAACACTCGTACGTTTTAACATACGCGTCTACACATACGGAAGCTGCGTTCCGATATTTACTATCAGTACTGAAAATCTACAATATATATAACATAAACTCTATAGATTTTCAGTAACAACAGTGAAAATTAGAACGCAGCCCGACACGCGCGTAAAAACGAATAGTGAAGTATATGTTTCAGAAATGGGCAAACCAATAAGGATCTGAGAAATGGATAAATGTAAGTGAATAGAACTGATATGATATCACGAAATTAATAAAATCATATTTTAGATACTTCCATAAATTCTTTATAAGAAACTTTTAGAAGAAACTAATAATACCCATCATAAATTTTATCGTTTGAGAAACGTGTGTAGTTGTAAATTCGCGTCGGAATTCTAAATATCGCGCATTTCTCCACGTGGGATGTAGACACAAATTTATTCTCCATGTGAAAAAGAAAGAAGACAACGATGCAAACTTTTCTGTTAATTTTCCAATATTATTCTACGAGTTCGATTTGTATTCTTGCACAACAAACTCCACGACTTTTCGACCGTCACGCGTTGTATATATGTTTCTTTCACTACGTTATACAGACGTCAATCATCCGTAGAATCTCGAAAGTCGTAGAAAAATATAAACATCGGCAATCGTGCAACTAAGTGGCGTGAGTCTGCGGATGCAACAGTTTATGATGAAGTCCGCGGCACAAAACGTTTTGCGCTTTCCACTTTGATTTTGCTGGGTAGTGAATTCTCCGCCATCTAGCGCTCTCGCTCGTCGAGGAAAAACAAAAATTACTCGGCGGTCTGGAAACGCGCTCCGCCGAAAATATAACTCAAGCGCATCCGCCGCGACTCGTCTGATTTAAGCTCGCGAGGTTAATCTTGCGGAATGCCCGAAAGTGCTATCTACGTAAAATACGGGTCGTTCGAACCGAAAGAAATGCGTCAGGCGCTGACTTGGAGAATTGCGCGTTTAAAATACCGATCTGGCGTCTCTTAAAGAATAGTTTCCGCGTGGAGTAATGTTCGTTACAATTATTGCGCGAGCATTGCGAACATATCGTCCGTGAAATTCCCAAAACGTTTTTAAATATACATGAGTTTTAAATTATCCCGCTCTGCCCCGTCAGTCGGAGCTGGTTAAAAATGTGCCAACTGCGGTCTGAATATCTTCGTGAGAAGGTATTTCACCTGGAGTTCGGAATTGGTTTAGTAGAGCCGGAATAGGATTCACGAGGATATCAGCGAGCCGGTGATTCACGTTCGCGAACGATTACGTCGCTGTCGAGGACCGATTCCGTCGGTGACCCCGAAATTTAACGTGTCAAGCGGGACGATGTTCTCGCGTCGTTCGGGACTCGGGATTCGCGTTTAACATTCCGCGGTGAGAACGGCGAAGAATGTCCTGCGCTGCGGAAAGGAGCGCGACGCTAGGCTTGGCGTTGTCATAAGACTTTTACGTCGCCCCGGGGAAATTGCCGCGGCAAATTCGCCTGTCCCGCGCCGATAAACTTTGGCGGGGCAAAAATTAACATTCACCTCTTGACTGCTCCAAGTGCGCGACGACGAAAAGGCGCACTTAAACGCGCGTTAAAACTTGCAAGTCCGCGGGTTTCTCTAAGAGAAAAGGAGAAAAAGAGAGAGAAAAAGTTCGTGCACCGAATGTATTACTCAGAGGGACGATCAAATCACCATCACATTGGCGATCGTTGCTGGTATCTTTGAGTCGCGTTATCGTAATGGGAATTGTTTCGCCGGAGATGCGAAAGGACGTGAACTATATTTAAACGACGGAAACAGAGCTTTCCTGCTCGGTACCGCGCTCGCAACAATTTTCACTAGTGCACCTATCGCAGAGGTTCCGCATCGTCCCATATACGCAAACGGCTTGATAATGTTGAGCGAATGCCGCAGAAAGCCGCAGAAGATAAGTTTAATGTCTGACACGACGAGATCTCACTTGTGAAACGGATTCGATTCAGAGCAATTTCGCGATTCAGAGGAAGGCGCTTATGGGCTCTTGGGTACATGTTTAAAAAGGCGATACAATAAATAGTAAGATTTAAAAAATGGCAAATAAGGAGCAAGCACGGATATCTTAGTGCTATTAGATATTAATACTATTATTTTAATATTAATATGATAGTGGGAGGATATTATTTGAGTCATCGGTTTAATGGGGGTTTTGGGAATACGAATATATATATATATATATATAAAAATTTGGGACTCAAGGATCGGTCGAAGTGTGGAAGGTTGATTCGCCGCGTACGATAATCGAAGAAATTTCGATACGTGCGTTTAACATGCTGGACATATTATCCTCCCACTATCATATTAAATAGTAGTATTAATATCTAATAGCACTAAGACATCCGTGCTTGCTCCTTATTTGCCATTTTTCAAATCTTACTCTTAATTATTCAAAGGAGTTTTTTACAATTTCGATACAATAAAGCTAAAGTCACACGATTTCATACCTTCTAATATGCATATTATCTGGTAAGCTGTAGACAATTGGTTAGAATCACACGGTGCACGAATTCTTGCCTTCTTATACGTGCTGATCAGCAGTTCGGTTCACTGTATGAATCGCTATCATGCATTGAGAGATCTATACAGTGAACTAAACTGTCGATCAGCATGCATGTCGTGAAATCGTGTGATTCTAGCTTAACATACATAAATAAATAAACGTTGCACGAGTGACATCGCGGCGGAAAGTTAATGGCCCCACGAGCGAGGGAAGAAACTCATCTCCCGCGATAGGGAGGCAACGCATGTCCTTCCTCTTTCTCTCTCTCTGTCTCTACGTGAGACAGTCACCGCGGATCGCTGAAGAATTTATTTCTTTACACGGCCTAATAACGTCAGAATATCCGATTCAATATCGAACGCGGAGCGTGAACGTCACCGAAGGTGACAGAAAGAGAAGCGGAGAAACTCCACAGGTGCCAGGCAAAACCACGCGAGATGAAGAGAACAAGGGTAAGAACGCGGGAAAGGGCGTAAACGGAAAAAGGGGTAGGTAAGGGAAGCGAACGCGACCTACGACCGAGAACAAATGTAACTTCCGGTTAGACACGAGAGACCGACCGACCGTTCGGGTAACCATCGTTCGGCGGTTTCGCCACTCGAGTTCGAACCCAAGTGACCAAGTAAGTTCCACTTACGGCGCCGCGAAACGTCATTGTGCGCACAAGAAGACTTCTTTAAGAAGACTTTAAGGCGCTTTCGTACACGCTTTCTGTACACGCCGCCATTAATACAAATCGCTGCCACTCAAAATCTCTCTCTCTCTTGCGCGCGCGGTGCGATTTAATAACGCCTAAATAAACGCGGTGGTGTAAATTCGTCGTTGAGCGAAAATGGAGAAATACGAGTGCCACTTCTCCTTCTTGACCCTGCCGGCCACGTCGCCTTGATACCCACGATACCTATGAGCGCTTTTTACGGTCTCGAAAATCGTAAAAAGCGCCGCGGCGATGGTCGACTCCGAGTCGTAAATGAGCGAAGAAAACACGCTGATTCCTTATTTAGAGCCGAGGAGTGCGTGATAGTCCGCGCACGCGTAGTGTATTACCCTTAGAAATAAATATTTCCCGTGTCCCGAGGTCATGCAATTTTTATATCCCGATATGGTGCTGCATGAGCAGCATCTCTCTCTTGAAAAGCTGCACGTTGTAGAATTGATTCAGGGCTAGACTTCATAGACTGTGCTCCTTTCTCCGAAATCTTCCATTACGTTCTTTTCTTAAACGATCATATCTTTCCATCGACGTTAAGAGGTTGCGCTAGAAGGAGAGGCGGGAGTCGATTGAATATTCTCCGAGGAAAAATCGACCGCAAGTCAAGTCAGACCGCACCACGCTGCATCGTGCGCACTCCTAGTTTCCACACCGATAAACTTCCCAACTTAGCGGAAGCGAAAACTATACGTCAATCAATGTCACCGCCTCCGCGACGGCCGCAAATTCAGATTGGTACAGCAGCTAAGCCGGATAACTTCCGGCAAGCCGTTTGTTATGCCGAGGCCGAAATGTCCATCAGCGAATTGCTCCTCATTGAAGATTCAGACAGTTAACCAAGTATTCTACTTAAGTAAGCAACCTGCTAAGTGGGAATGCCAGATGTTCCTCGCAATCAGTTCTTCTACCGCGCGCAAAACATCGTAAACATTGCAAATTGCATTCTATTAAGTCTTCAACTTCAATATTTTACTTACAACCCCCTTGACAAGAGAAATGTTCGCGCTAACTTGCCGTCGTCATTCGATTACGAACGCGTTTGAATCTTTGTCACTTTCATCTCCCAAAGTGTTCCACGAACTTCCGATGAAATTTGCTCAATAAAATCTCCGATGTAAATTTCCGTAAGAGCAGAAAGCGCAACGTGAATTCTATTCCCGTAACTCGCGTATGGGAGAGAAAGGGAAAGAGAGAGGATCGCAAAATTGTTATCGCACGTCAGACAGAGATTTCCGGACACTCTCGCGATCTCGCGCAAACTTTTACCAGTGGAGGCGATGCGGAAACATCGTTTTCGGGTGCACAGTAATATGTACCACGTTATGACGTGGTCGCTCGCTGAAAAAACGCCGGATAATGGAAGGAAAGAAGAAGCATTTCTCACCGCGGCGCGAGAGTGTGATTTCTGTTAATGGAGCAAGGAAGTTTTTCTATCCGCGGCTTTCCTGCCTCTCCTGCCATTTCTCGCGGCCTTTCCGATCCTTTTGGCTCGCTTCGGGGCGCTAATTAAAAGTTCGCAATTCTCAGCGTCCGTATATGCCGCGCAAAGATAGACCAAGATATTTCGATGACTGAGAGAAGAGATCGCGTCCTTTTATCATTTTTATAACTGAGGAGAGCAATTTCGCGCAACAATTTCTTCTTTCATCTTGGGGGTCACGCGAAAAAAAATGATATACATACAATTTCCTCTCACAATTTCCTCCTTTTTTCCAACGGAAGATAGTTAATCGTACGTTGGATCAGTTCGGACACGCGCTACAGTTATTCGTGTGATTTTGCACCGTTCATTTATTCCTCGGAAATTACATCGCGAATTAAACCGCGCTCGCT
>NW_022639486.1:1648965-1662764 GCF_010583005.1 Odontomachus brunneus | reverse complement strand
ACACACACACACACACACACACACACACACACACACACACACACACACACACATCCACACAATGGGAGATACGCCGGACATGTAAAAATAGCATAGTGGCGCCATTGTATCTACCAAAACGGCCATAACCACGTATAATCCCGGAGAGTTTCTTCACTTCCCAGCACCGACTCTTCTCATCTTTTTGCAACTCCGCGCAATTATCGTACGCGCGAATTGCCCGTGCTTGAGTTACGCGGATTTTCCGCGCGTGATAAAATTACTGCTCTCCGAAGCCGATTATCACACGGGAGTTGCATATAACGCAAGTTTCAGGAATCCGATTAGAATGCGTAGAGCCGCGTCAAGTTCCTCCGCGGCGTCTTAATTAACTCATTACAGAGCCTACATAGGGACTACGCGTCGAGAGCAGGCTCGTCTCCCGGAACACTTTCGCCACGCACGTCGAATACTATCATTTCGGAAAATGCGTCGTCCTTTGACTCATTACATCTAATGGATACGGCGCCGCCACACGTTCGCGAGGTAAGAAAATTTGCAAGGCGTTGATTCACACCGGCTCCTTCATGTTGTGCCTTTTGCGCTCTGATCTAATTTTCTTCGCGTCTGCGTGCGAGACTGCGCTCCTCTGCCGGCATAACTCGCCGCGAAATAAGCTGCGTAATAAGATCGCGTGTAAGCTCAGCTCCTGCGCGGAGATCCTATTCCGAAATGACTTCCCCGGCGAAGCTGCTAATTGCATTTACCGTACTAGCGGGCAATATCGCGCCGGAGAAAATAAATAACGCGAAGAGGCCGATAGCGAACCGGCGGATACGGTCAGGTGTAACGCGATGACTCGCCGAAGGGTACTTTTGTCGCGCGACGATGTATTTTACCGTGCAAAGCCGTTCCACCGCGGACAATGGTAGCAACCGCGATAAATGTGAGGACACACCTCGAGTATCAAGATCTCCCACAATTACAACTGCGAATATCGCGAGTGTTGCCCCGAACAAAGAGAAATCTTCGAGGCTTGTTCGGCGATAATTTGTTAGTTACGCGCAAGGGACTGAATGAAACGAATAGACGCACTTTCGCCACATACCACGATTGTGTGAACACATTTCTTCGACAATTCTCAGAGAGACTTTATGGAAGATTATTAGAATTTGATGTAATCTCAGGATATAAATGTGAGAACATTATAATTTTTTTGTTTTTTATAAAAATTCTCTTCAATTTTACTTTAATATATTTAGTAATTCAGGAATAGTCTGTCGGTAAGGTCTGTCTTCCAACTTAGGAAGTAAATAAAAAAACGTAGCGAGTGTTCTAACAGCACATTTCGGTTCTTAAAATATAAATGGCACATATGAAATGAAAAGATAGAGTGAGTCATTACAGAATGTCAGTTACAAAATTCTATAGTAATGTTTACTATAAAATTCTCTCCGTTCGCGAAGGCCGAGTCAAAATGTTTGCCCTCGAAGGAGTCCTCGCGATCATATCGCCGCGAGAGCGACGCGAGAATCGCGTATGAAAATGTTGCACGATTAAGCGGACGATAAACGTAACGTGAGGAAAAAACTGTAAAATAAACTCCGAGCTCTTTTTCATAACAGTTAAAACCGTAAGCGAGCGATAAATATAGTACGCTGCGTAAATATTGAGCACGATCACCATTTTACACTTATTAGACCATTAATAGTCTCGACGCGTTTTTGTGACCGTTCCTTTTTTCCCCTTCTCGCCCGCGCTGATCCTTTAAATTACACGACGCTTATAGGAACTTGTAAATGTACCGCCACGGTAAACATTGCTTGTTTTATCTAACGGGCGTGTGCTGCTGGTATAACGAGCAACTTAAGCAAGAATCTCATTCCACCGCACGTTCCGCGATGCACTCCCGGGCAGTTTTATTACTTGACTTAATGAGCGCCTAATCTGTGGTGGCGACGTTACGATTATAACAACAACGACGAGAGAATCGCGGCAGAAAGAATTGCGAGAAAACGCAAGTGTCGATGCGTGCTTTATTGGTGTCTGTGTGTGTATGTGTGTGTGTATACACGTCTGGCAGTTTCAATAATTTCGACGTTCAATGTTATTTTCACAGGCCTCGTCAAATATTTAGGCTCATCCTACTTTTCATCTCGTGCATTCCCCGCGAAAAGCCGACCGTCGCCGGTCCGATATTTACATAAGACTGCCGTGACATTCGCGGAAAATGCTCGGCGGAGTAAATTGCCGGGGAAAGCTCCTTTCCCAATATTTTATTTTTTTTTACTTTTTTTTTCATTCTCTCTCTTTCTCTGTCCTTACCTTCCCCTTTTCCTCTTTCTCCCTCCGTCTCTTGCCTTATCCATCCTCTGGCCGCAAACTTTTTATTTGCTTTGGAGAGTTGAAAAGAGCCATACGCCGATTGGTTCGCGGAGTGATGGCGGTTCTCTCTTCCGTAGTATAAAAGGGGTAGGGTTTCAATTCCGGTTCGATCGAGCCGACGGAGGGGTTGCGCGAGCGAGAGAACGGGGAGAGGGCGAAGCTGCTGGGCGAGAGGCAGTGACGACGGAAGAGAGGAAGGGCGGGAAAGAGGTGGCTGTGCACGTCGGTGCAACGTGGTATATGAGAGTTGCAGCCACGTCCAAGCCGAAAGGAAACACGTCCGCGTTGTTGATCACTGATACGCCCCAAGTGCTGCACGGTATAAGGGCGCGTTAACGTGTGACCGGAGACGGAAAGTATCGAGGTGCCTGAGCGGCGGGTTAAACAATTTCGCGGACGTTGATAACGTATCGATACGCCAACACACGGTGCGCCTCATATGTAGCGGCCGAGAACACGCCGATCGCGTGACTCCGCGATTTTTCTTCCCATCGATGTAAGAAAACAACGATGTTAAATCGCTAAAAAAAGATTAGCGCTTCGCGTCGACGTTGTCGAAGATAAAAAAACCCAAAGTCGAAATTTTGGCTCTATGTTAAACCCTGAATTCTACAACGCAGCCGGAGTTAAATTAGCAAAGTAGATTTAATTCTGATAATACAATCTGCTTCTACTTTGACTCTAATGATATCCGAAATTTGCCTTTCTTTAGCGTCAAAATAAATATTGAATGGAAGAATAAAGCTGAAAATAGGGTCAAAATTTCGACTCGGATAGGTAGGTTAAATAGAAAGGTTGATGTAGGTTTCAGAGTATCAAAATAGGTGTTGCTAAATAGTGAGGCTAAAAGTAGGATGAAAATTTCGACTCAGAAAATCATGCACACGAAGCGTAATTGTTGCGCTATATCGATAGCGATTAACGAATGGCTCGAATCAGCGTTCGGCGAAATGAATTTTTCTGCGTGAACGCAACGCGTATACCTGATTTATACGAACACTCCTCCTCCCCACGTCCTCCATTCCCGATCCGTCCGCGAAGATTGTTGAGAATCGCGCCAGCCTGCGCGTTAATAATAATGCAATTAAACGCCGGCCTCTTTCATTTGCGCTCGGATCACCGACGCGAAAAGCGTCCGTTTATTATCAACGCTCGTTTAAGAGCGCGCTCTCGACCGCGCGAGCTGATTTCTCGAGGCCCGTTCACGAACTTTATACTCGAATGCAATTATGATTGACGAGATCGATCGATATTATTCCGATACTGCATTTCCTCCCTTTGCGACGTCTCGCACCCCGCACGTCAACGTATCACGTTAATTCGATAACTACGGGTGTCCGTAAACGTCCCCTGGCCGTTTTACACTTGTAAAATATGCAAACCGCATTGAGGACTTCGAGGAGGAACCGCTCGTCGACAGTAACTTCAGAGATTAAATAAGAGAAATGGACTGGGATTGGAATTGTACTTTAACAAAGTCCGCGAAAATTGGATCAACCCGAAAACCAAAGGTTGCGCGCGTGTATGTATGTGTATGGATGTGTCCGCAGATATCCCATCTATTTCGCGAAATGGATGTATCACGTGATAATCTTTCATCTTACTGTCCAAATATCATATTATTGGCGCTTAATTTGATATAGGGATCTGGAACACGTATATTTTATAAACAAAACGTATTACATATTATTAATATTATTAATGACCATGAGCATCGTATTTATGATATAGCATTATAATGCGAGCGCATATTATTTATGTTATTTAATATCGTCGTGATTTAAACATCACATCATTATTGATCAATTCGACAGGAACGGAGGTGAGTCCCGAGACTTGTACAGATACACACATACGTACGATAAGTGAGAATAACACTTACGGTAATGTTACGGACGGGATATCATAAAAATTGGCATACGCTGGCGGAATGAGGCGTCGATGAGGCTCGTATAAGTAAAAGATTTAGAAATCGGAGAAACGTCACAGACGGGATATTTTACGAGCGAGAGCCAATTCGCGACCGTGATTAATCGATCTTTTGCACGGCGGGGCTTTATCGGGCAGCGATATGACATTCGCAATTTCGAGATTAAAACCGCACGCCGGGCCGCGGAAAAATCAGTATCGCCGCGCGCGCAAAACACGCCCGGTTTAACGGTTGCGGCGCGCAAAACCGATGCCCGGACGGGAATAATAAATGCGTATCGCGCGCGCCTTCCGATATTTACGGCGCGATTAAAAATTTGCGACGAGGAAAGGTGGAGGTGCGCGTACGTGGGCGCCGGAAAAATAGCGTCGCTCGGCGTCGTTGCGTCGTGGGCGTCGTGTGTCAACATTAAAGGGGTACGGATACGAAACTCGTCCCTCGTGGGTTGACGTGGACTCCCGTGGGCGAGGGGAGAGGGAGAAGTGACGCGGCCCGCAATGCTTAATTGCCGTCCACTCTCTGTTTACCAATCTGTTTCCGCGCGATTTTCGTTCCGGGGATAATCTTCCGTTGAAATACGATATGCTATTAGTCGAAAATGGATTATGCCCTGCACTTGTTTAAGCAAAGTATTAAATCAAGATGCGTGTGCACATAATTGTACTATAATATCGCTCTCTTGTATGCGCGACGACTTAGCGCGCATAATTAATTTCTTCGTTAATCTGCGGATTCGCAGCGACATAATTCGTATGCAGCATAACAGAAAATCGGGCGATGTTATCGACAGAATCAATTCAATCGTTCCCGCGTGGTCAGACAAACATAATATTCGTCCATTGTTACGGATCAATTAATAGGTTAATTAAACGCGTAGGCGGAGAGGCATTATTGTCATTCGCGAGTTCACGGTAAAATTCGCGAGTTTCCCCATCAGTTGTTTGCGATTCTTGTGAACGACATTAGAGGCCGACTTGAATCGTTCGTTCCTACGCCGGAAGAGGAAACCATAAACTGGTCGTCATGGTCGGAAGTAGTCCGAAATTTCGCGAGGTGGAACGCAAGCCGCCACCGCCACCGCCACCGCCACGGGTTTACCGTCCGGGAAACTTGGGATGTGTCTATTACGACCGACACGAACTCTCACTCGCTTGATTTGAGCATTGCGATTAGGGCGTAACATCGAGTATGTTTGCGCACACGCAAGTTGCTTCGGCGCGCGTCGAAATGCATGTAATCAACTCCAAGCTGAATATTACTCGCTCCGTAATACGGATATATAACAATTAGGTCAGCAGCACTCCTCGGCCAGCGCGCTACTGCTCCGTGGAATCTTCCCGCGTTAAAAACAGAATTATTTACAAATTCTGCCCTTTGTACGCAGCCACAATAGCGTGCGCGGCCCGAAATTGCGGCGGAACGCACAACGAGATTTCCGCGAGCGTTCCCTTTGAGAACAACCGCGATAACGAGAGGCAAAATGACAGTTGCGACGGGTATATTAGTTAAATAAAAGTCACAGTTGCTTAGTTGGCGCCAAATGCGCCTAGTCGGGAATACGAGTCGACATAACCGAGCATGCGAGAGCACGCCGCAGCGGCAGTAGCACAGAGTCGCGATTTACTCGGCCACGTCGCGCCACATCGCGATTATTTCCACTCGAGGGAGCCGCCCTCCCAGAATGACTCGGAGCGCACGACCGAAAACTACCCTCGTGATTAAGTCTACACCGCGCGCGAGACTTCGCGGGCAGACAGGGTTGCTCCTTACCGCTCCTTGACACGATTAAGAATACGCGAGCGTTTACAGGGCGCGGGCTTGCTCCTGGCATGCTGCCGCTCGACACTTTTGCGCACAGCCCCGAAATTACCGACTAGTACCACCACCACCGCGCTTGTCTTACTTTCCGCGGGCGGAACCGCGACGTGCAACTGCTTTAACTGCTCACGGTGCAGGAAGCGGATGAAAGCCGCGCGCAAGTTCGGGAAATAAGATTTCGCGACGACTCCGGTAGCTCCGCCGCGAGTAACACGCCGTTAAACTCGGAACTGAGAGAGTTATTTTCGATTGTTTTACTATGGGGATGTATCGGAGATCGCTTTAAAGCTGTGTGCAACGGGAATTGTTGGAAATCTCAAATCGATTTCCGCATTTGATGGAATTTTCATTCAAAACTACTGAAACTGTGGGAAGAACATGAGGTGTTCGGGATGAAGTTTCTGCACACGAAAAAACAATTGTTTCGAATAACTGCGACTAAAAACACACGATTTCGTTTCTTCTTACATGCTTATTGATCGGCAGTTCAGTTTAGTGCGTGAACCACTATCTTGCATCAAAAGATCTATGTAGTGAAATGAACTATAGGTCAATATGCGTGTCAGAAGGCATGAAATCCCGTATCGTATGTTTTTAGCTTAACTGGAAAACTGTAGACAGCCGAGTTCACTGCATATCTTCCAGTGCACGATAGTGATTCATGCAATGAACTACACTGCCGGTCAGCGTGCATGTGGAAAGGCATGAAATCGTGTGATTCGGGCTTTAAAGGTGTGTTTTCACGTGTATACGGAAAATCTCGCGCGGATCCTTTTTTACGAAATATTCACGATATGCGTCATCGCGAGGCCGAAGAAACGGCTCTCTGACTCGTCGTCAGGCGAATAAAAGAGGCCAATCAAACCAACGCTGGGTATTACACCATTGACCGCCATTATCTCATTGGCTGACGCACGACACAGCTGTTCCTGCGGCGAAATTTCATTTCACCGCAGACTGTCGTCACCGGGTTTTTACTTCGGTTGCCGTCGCAACGTAACAAATACAATTTACGAGCGCCCTTGCACGCAAACACGTACTTCTCACATGTAATACAAGAAACCAGCATTGTTTCAATAATGGGCGGCACAAAAAAGCATCGCCCGTGAAAGTCGGGAGAAATTGAGCACAAGAGAACTTCAGAACGCGACAAACGAGAGCATATATATCGAGCTGAATTTAATTTTTCGTCTGCGAGAGAGAAATATCCGAAAGTTACGTCGCTCAGAATAACTCGAGCGCATTTCGCGAAACGGATATCGATTATTCAGCGTGTTACGCAGCCGGGAGTCATTTTTCAGACGCGACACGGCGCAGTGTGTCTCGGCGATAATATCCGATCGACGGTACGTTTCCAAACCAAATGGGACGCGAATACATTCGTAAGCCGTAAGCCACGTGTAACCCGCAAACGAATTATATCGCCCAAATAACAAGGCAAAATCTCCAACAATTATATCAGGGTTGAGTGAATAAAGAAGCTGTTTTGATATTTTTGATGAGAAAGCTATCCGCGAGAAAACATTCGTGAAAATAGCGCGTAACTGAAATTCCGCGATGGAGACATGTGTGAAATAGCTTTTCTTTTGTATGGAGTATCAGCGGGCAGACGGAGGCATGTCAACTTCGTCTTTCCCTTTACTCGCTGCTTGCCCTCTTCCATTTTCCTTCCTCTGTCTCGCGCACCGACTGCACTCTTACAAGGGGAGCAAAGAAATGGAGGTACTATCATACATGAACAATCTAAGAACAAAAAGACGCGGAGTTAAAATTGAAAAGTCGATGGCGGTACGGCAAGAAATGGATGAGGTTGAATCGCGTTGCCCAGGCTTTTAAGACGAACCCGCGGCGAAACTCTTCCCTGTCCACCTCCCGATAACCTCACTGACTTACCCACTCTCTCACTCTTTCTCTCGTCCGTCGTCTTGGAGGCAATTTATATCTGGTGAAAGCAACTATAGTGATCTATAGCGCGAGTTACGTTTAGCTTAACTAAAGTCGTTAAACGGACTAACTAACGGGTAAAACTATCCGCGCTGAGGGATTTACCAAGAAAATATTTAGACAAGATACCTCATATAATATTACGTCGGAGCTCCGAACAAGAGGTGTCTAACTTGTTATTTGACCGAGTAAATGGCAAGACTTCGGCTCTTCATTTTACATAAACAAAAACTTAGCCCGACATGCGACTTGGCCAACGAGCTGTTTCGCGTTATAAACTGAAAAGTTGCGATACATAAGTACCGCTTATTAAACTTTGTCCCGGAAGAAGAAAATGAAAAAAAAGAAGAGAGGAAATTCGCACCGGTTTGCCGGAGTCTCTCCGTGAAAAAGTCATTAAAATTTCACGCGATGGCGACCAATTAACATGTTATATAACTAAGGATCTTATTGAGCTCCGTTTAACGAAACCACGTAGAATTTCGCCTCGCGATAAAATTTTGATGAAAAAATTTTTATCGGATTTTTCGAGGACGGCTGGTGAGAGAGGGATCTTGTTTTGTCCGAAATTGTTCGATTTTCGCGAGGAGAGATATCCGCAGGCACCGGGGATACACCACGAAAAACAGAGTTAAGCGCAAAATCGGAAGCCATATGTAATATTTACATTCTATGAAGAATGCTCTTACATATTTGCGGGAGGCAGCTCGGGCCAACGCGCAGCGGTATATTTTACAGGCGCGAAGTTCTCGCGGATCCTGAGACTCCTCTTTTTACAAGCGCGTACGGGCGACGCCTCTCGCGAGGAAATAAATTTCGTACGACGACATCTCGGTCTCTTCGTTTCCGCGACGGGCTGTTGAGCGCGGCGAGGAACGAGAGCGCGAAGTTTTGCTCGGATTCGTCCGGTCGGATACATCCGGTCCGTCTGTATCCGACTAAAAAGCGGAAAATTGTTTTCCCTAGTAAAGAGAGAGTTCCTACTACACGTGCGCGCGAATACCGAAAAATTCGCCCGGCAAAGGAATCGCGTTCACACATTCGCTTTTTGCCTTTGAAACCACGCTGCACGGTGTATACGCGCTTTTTATCATCGTAACAGATTTCACGTTGGAGGGGCCGAGGAGAACGTTAAAAGGGCGAATATTAATCCCTTATAGCGTCGTGATAGCCTCTTCTGCGGTTATCGATTGTCGCGCGCGAAAGTAACGAGAGCGTTCGTACATTTTCATTTACAGAGGTAGTTCGTTCCGCGCCGGATCCTTGGAGAACAAGTAAAACTATTGGCATATCCTGTGTTTTTGAGCATTCCTATCTGGGGGCAATCCGAAACGAATAGAAGAGCAATCTCGGCTACGAATCGGGCACGAATGCGGCGCAAAAGCTCGATTAAAAATTTAATTTCACGATGTGCACAATATACGCGGACATTACGCGGCTTGCCGCTCGTTGCCGACCGCGACGAATAAAATTTCCATTGTCCTGATTTGAATATCCGAGAGAACTGTTTTCTTCCGTTGTTGCGGCTACGATATTGAATCAGAGCTTTCGGCCGTGGCCAGCTGCGGCCGCGAAGGCTCGCGCTTAAATCAGAACGTGCGGCCGCATAAGCGATCCGGAAATCATATCGCTATTTTCCAATCAGTCCGAAATTTATTCCGACTGAAGATTTTTCCATCGGTTTTCTCGGATATAATCGCCTTTTCATCGATCGCGAGCTTTTGGCAGGCAAAGCAAAAATTGTGAAAAAATAAGAAGGCTACGATGGAAGCTAAAAAAAGTTACTATGCACCTTGAAAGTAATAGCGGAAAAAATCGATTGTTCCTTCGAGAGACGAGAAAAGTTATCTCAAGGATGGATTGGTTCATTATCAGTTCATTATCCGGCTCGTCATTTGGCAACACGTTCTTTTCCCTTCTTATCCCCAGAATAATTACGCCGCAGTGCGAGCGGATTACTTCCGAATTGGAACATGTTTCGCGCAGGCCGCCGTGTCTTGGGGAATTCGAGTTAAAAATTAATATTTCCGGTATATTAAGTAAAATTGAAAAGAACATGGAACAAGAGAAAACTAGTGGCGAAATTGCATGCTCCTCTTTCTAAATAATCATGCTGTATTTGCCGCGGTATACGTCACTAATGCTGCGCCCGAGGACGAAACGAGCAAGCGCTGACAAACCCGTTGGGAGAGAGAGAGAAAGAGTAGAATGGAGAGAGAGAGAGGAGCGAGCACCGAGTAATAAGAGTTCGAGACATCAATTATACAACAGGGATTTTCCCGCCATCTTATCCCTCCTCTCGCTTCCACCCGAGTTAGGTCGAGCACCGGCCGAGAGATTTGCCGGTAACAGCTTAACGATTATTTAGTAGTTGAGCTAAATTCACCCCCGGTGGATGACAAGTTGAGAAATCTTTGGATAAAATCTGTTTTCAAAAAAGAATGTACTTTATCATATGATTATCATATTTTGATTAACTTGATTGCTTGTTTTTCTGTTTTCTTTTTTTCTTTTCTAAGCAATTGTAATGCCAATAGAAGAACGGCTATAGTGCTCGAGTACGATGAACGTCTTGCTAAAAGCTGCCGCGCTCTGTTCGCAACGCGAGCGAGCTTTAATGGATTAATTAAAATTCGCGTGCGCGCGCGCGCGCTATAGATTGCGCGTGTTTCAGCGAGTTCAATTACATAAATTAGCATCCCCGAAACGGAATACGGCCGTGGAGAAGTAGATCGCTTACAGTCATTTCGGGATTACATCGGGAACGCTTGAAATGAATTTGGCTAAAGATATCAAAAACTGAATGTTCGGTTTCGCTCGTAAAAGCAACTCTCGTCTCATCCCACGGATTGCCGACGGAGAAATAACGCGCGAATCCCGGCGCCGTACTTCCTCCGATTAACCTAAAGGTTAAAGTCGTTACGTCTGATTCGCATCGCGCCGCCCGGCATACCTATTTCGACGCGCGCAAGTAGTTGCAGTTCGTGACAGGTCGCAGGCGCTAAATGCATCTTGCGCGAATCGCGAGATGCTCTCGCAGTCGCTCTTGCAGTCGCTTGACGACGACTCCTCGCAAAGATGGCCGAGAGAAGGAAGCAGGTAGGCAGGCAGACAGAAGGGAAAGAGGAAGGTCTCTGTGAACGACGAAGGAGATGAAGTGGAGAGAAGGACGAGGACAAGGAAGGCGACGAGGCAGAGGATGAGAACGCGAGAACAGACCTGTGGGGAGAACTCGGCGAGTAATAAGAAGCCGAGGAGTAATTACACGCCGGGGACTTTTCCAGGACGTTCTCCCTGGTCCTCCTTCGCGCGTCCGCCTCGTGGCCTGCCACTGTCCCTTTGTAACCTTTTTCCCAGTCTCTCGGGGTTAACGAGCAGGTGTCCGAGCCGTCGTACTAAGAAACGCGGTCGCGCCGTCGAGAAGGTAACTAATCCTCGAGTTTTCCTATCTTTTCGACATACGGCTGCTATTTCCTACGTGGCCAAGGTGGTCTCTCCCCAAAGGTGGAGAAAAGAAAAGAGGAAAGTGCGACGATTCAACAGACATTTTATTCCTCTTAATCGGCGAGTTTCTCGATCGTTCTAGAAGAAATACGTTCGCGCCCCCGGCAGGAAAGTTTTACTGAATTTATTTGAACTCGAGTTCGAGAGAATGAAATGATAGAGTTTCATAATTGCCTGCCGCGTAATCCGTCGTCATTATTATCGCGAGTAAGTTCCGTGACCGCCATTTGTGGGGGCCAACGACGGCGTGGTAATCCGACGTAAGACCGGCTTTACAAGGGATACCTGGCCACGGCGAAACTACGCCGAACTGAATGCCATTACTTTTTCTACGCGAGAGCAACATTTGCCCGCGCTTTCAGAAACGATGAAATTCACGCGCGACAGAACGCCTGCACCATCCACGAGATCTCTTACTTCACGTTAACACGCAGCCTCGGTCTTTTAAATTTCACTTTGCCTTCTCGCGATTCTTACTTTCCTCGTTGTGTTTTCCGTTTCCTTCTCCTCCTCTTTTGAGCATTACTCGCCGACTCTCATCTTGTAAAACGTCGCGAGGTAAACGAACTCCGACGAGTCGGACAAACGGAGAAACACATCCGCACGACCGCGGCAAACGCCGCGATATCTTTGTCGCGATTCCAACACCTGAATACACGGAGTAATTCTGTGAATCGTGATTGAAGAAAGATAACGCTGGCTCGTTGTAAAGTCATGATAAAGACAGCCCATTCATAAAGCGCAATGCGTTCAGTTGCTAAATTATTCTGTTTACTTCGGTAGGAGCTAATTGCTGAAACATCTGGATTTGTTGTTCATATTTGTAGGAAATTATCGCGCGTATAATGCGGTTGTTTTGCGCAATTGTCGCAGCATGCAAATGCGAGTAACGTTTATTGCGGTTAAAGCCTGAAACGCGACAAAATACTTCCCGAATGTACTGAACGCGAATTAACACATTGACAATCGGTTTATTCAAATCAATTGTAACATTAATATTATTTCGCGATATTAGTCATGCAATGCGCGCGTTTTTCCTACCGAATAATAGGATTGCTATTCATTTCTAGTCTTAAACGGGAAAAAAGTTTGGTTGGATTAAGCAAATCTTTGGAGAAATATAAATGAACCGGAAATTCCGGCGAAAGTTGCCAGAATTCCGTTCAAGCTGATAAGATTTCTAGTTGAGCGGAATTCTAGCAACATCGATCGGAATTTCCTGGTTTGTTCATGTTTCACCAGAAATTGGTTAGTCCAATCAAACTTTCATTTCCGTGTTAGACATATCCGCGCATTAAATTTAATATCGCAGCTTCTCACGCAGCTCAAGTGCGAAGAATCCCATGACGGGACACTTGAGTCAACGTATTCCACAACGAGGTATTTTAGCATTTCATCGGTGACCAGAAACGGAATATAAAAGAAGAGAAGAGAATTCTGGAGTTCTTCGTGTTAGGCGGAGTCTAGCCGGTAGACGCGCGAGGCGACGGAATTCGTTGAATATTTCACCGCGACATCTTGACTGCGTTAACCGACTTACAAATATTCGAATCTGTATCCGCGCTTTATTGAAATCGGTGAAAAATCGCTGTCGTGCAAAAATCCACCGGCGGAAAATATCGCGGCACCGTAGACAACGCTTACACGGCGAAAAATCACGAACGCGACCGCGAATGTCGGGTCACCGCCATTATTCAGCTAGGAAATTTAACGTTAATCTTTGCTCCGCCCCGCAGTGGCTCAATTTCGGAGAGATAGAGCTTTAAAACGGAATGCAAATTTTAATCCCACGGAAACAGCCGTGCATTTGGAATTGCTGCATTTTTCACCGGACGATGAAGCTATAACGTTACACAAGCGCGTGCGCACGCAAGAGAGATACCTTTTATATGTATAAATTTTTAAAAAATTGAAGAGGATTTCACAATATGTGAAGAACGCGTACTGCTGTCGAGAGAGCGAATGTACAATATGTAACTGAGCGCGCCGTGACTATCATCAAACATATATTCTCTACTTTAATTCGCGCGTAAACTCATCGCAAGATAGAATCTTTTTTGGAAATCTGTCACTTTTTCTCTCCTGTTCCTGCGTCGGTATATCGAGGGTAAAAGACTTGCGAGGCGCATTTCAAACGCGATGTTTCGTCGAAATTAGATTTATCGACCATTGCGACGCGAATGGCACCATGCACACGTTCCTCCGCGCGAAATCGGATCGCTACGTATCAAATCTGCGG
>NW_022639486.1:1631769-1648955 GCF_010583005.1 Odontomachus brunneus | reverse complement strand
TATATATATATATATATATATATATATATATATATATATATATATGGTTGCGTGCATGCACGACCGTATACACCGTGGCGAGCGAAATTTCGGTGAAACTTTAACGACTTTTTGCGCCCTGCAGCAGCCACTTTGCCGTAAGAGGCTCGTAAATAACAGTAGCACTGAAATCTCAAAACTTTCTCCTGCGACATTACACGTGCAGCTCATATTGAGTGCCGCTCGAAGATTTTCCTCGTTAAAGGACTGTATATTTTTGCGTCGACTCCAGAGTTTGCGCGAAAAGTTCGCGACGGAAGAAACGAGGATATGTCGATCGCCAATCTTACGCGCTTCTGGAAAAACTGATCTTTCATAAATCAACGGAGAGGAACAACTATTGCGAATGACATTTATCGAAGAAGTGAAATGTGTTTTTCAAAAAATTTTTCAACAAATTCTATGTGACACACCCACGTACGTTGGTTTCATTTTTATTACTAACAAAATAATTCCATTTTACCGAGTCTATGTTTTTATACCATCTGCATTTAACAAACTCAAAAGCAATCGTTATACAATTAGCACATTTGCACAACAGACACGTATGCGTTTATGGAACAATCTAATATATATATATATATATATATATATATATATATATATATATATATATATATATAACTGCTGCAAATACAAGCCGCCGTTAAAGTCAATGGCGTCACGGCTAATAATATTGATTCTTAACTACCGAAGTAAAACGAACATAAACGCACACGCGCGCTCGCAAACGGTGCTTCAGCGGAGATATTCAATTCCGCGTCATACGGCCTGCAGTAATTTGAATCGAATAGCGCGTCTATCCATCTCGACCTGGCTCTACCTCCGGTCGCGTCGTATGTCGAAGCACGCGCGTCCGTAATTACGGATTCGCGAAAGGCCGGACGGCAAGAAGCGCACCATCTGGCGTCGCACTGGGAAGAAAAAATGACCGGCAGGAAGCGAGTTCGGAAGTTCACCGTAAAGAACTCGAGGATCGGTCGGTCGTTTCGTTCGCATGCACTCTCGTAGCCGAAAAAAGCTACGGCCATAATGCGGATTTGATCCTGTGTAAATGGAGAACTTGCGCGCGGACACAGACTCGTCGACGACGACGGCGTAAATCGCATCGGCCGAGACTCACCCCCGTGAGCTCGTGAGAGCGCGAGTAGAGTAGAATAGAGTTTATTGAGCCTTGGGGCTGTAAACCCCTCAAATCTCGTCTACAATACGCGGAGTAAGCTTGGCGTGGAGATTGGAGTTAGAAATGAAAATAATTTATTTCGCTCACGCCTATATTCCGGCTCCCTCTCGCACCGAAAGTATTGACTTGATCAATAAGTTATATGCGGATTTTTATCTTAGCATTCGCATATTGAAGATATTAAGAGGATAATTCCATGCACAGTTGGTCGTCTGTATATATGCTTTGGTAACTGACATTTCAGAGCACATTTCGTGGTGTAAGTGATAGTGTTTAAAGAAATACAGTGTTGTCTTGGTAGAGACTTGAATATAAAGAATTAATGAGTTTTTCAGGTGCATTATGTTTTAACTTGTTTTTTGTTTTAAAAAATTGTTAGAGTTTGGCCGAGATGTTTTCACCACCGTATTCATCCGACATTATCCCCTCTGATTGTCATCTGTTTCGCTCATTACAGAACTCCTGACGGCATAAACTTTGCTTTTTTAGAAGATGTAAAAAGTCACTTGGAACGTTTCTTCGCCGGAAAGACGCAAAAGTTTTACGAGAGAGGAATTATATGAAAGATAGCAAAATATTGTCGAACGGAATGTATACAATTGATTAAAATTGTTTTTAACAAAAATAAAATGTATTTAAATTTTGTTTAAAAATCGCACCAACTTGTGGATCAACCAAATATTTCTCTTATGTAAACGATATACTTCCGGTGTAAGGGAGCCGCAGTCTAGGGCGAAATAAATTATTTTTATTTCTCACTCCAACTTACGCCGAGCTTACTCCGCGTATTGTAGACGAGTCTTTAAAGCTTTAGTAGTACAATTGCCGGATTCTAGATATACACAAAAGAAAAAAAGAACGCATAAGTTACGCGGTTTTAAACAAAAGTACCAGCAAGCGGCTTACAAGTTAATAAAAGGCTGAAATAAATTCGTAGATGTTCACAGCTGCAAACGGTGCTACACACTCTAAACTACAATAAAGGAACATCTAAATGAAACTATGGTACGATGGCAACCCGCAGCTGTGAAGAAGAAACACGAAAAAGAAAAATCTGTAATACGAAGAGCATTGGAGAGATAAATGACAAGATCACCTGACACATAAAGTACAATATAAAGTGTATAGTGGCAATATGTGTATGACAACTAGAAGGAATATTTTATCGAATGACAGTAACGTAAAAATTAAAAAATTAAAAAACCATCGCACAAAGCAGTAACATCCCGTTTCTAAAAGAGAGATAGAAAGAGGAAGGGAGATTTACGGGGTGCGATCGATTTATCGTCCGGCGGCCGGACGAGCGATTATCGACGTCTTAAATCTGTCGACGTGACCGGCTCGGCCGCGCCGGGGTTATCGGAAAACGATCTCGAATCTCTCGCGAGCACTAGACTTCCGCTTCGCGCCCTCCGCGGGGGTACTCTTCGGACGCGTGCTTTTTCCTCTCTTTTTTTTAACACTGTTGAAATTACGAAGGGCGTGTATGCGAAACAGCGAGCCCCGTTATAACCCTCTGTGTGAGATACCCGCGTCGGATCGAGTCGGGCACTCATGTATTACACACGGCGAATGACGCTGTCGAATGACAGCGACGAGCTACAAACGCCTTGCATCAATCGTCGAAATGGATCGCGATCGGGTCTTTGCAAACGCCCAAGACGCCGCGATCGAGCCGGACAAAAATTCATCGCGAACATCGCGCGTTACATTCCGGCCCGGGGAAGTCGATTAATTTCGAACGATTTTTCATCGTCCATTACACGCCGGCCATCAATTTGCGTGACCCACTTCGGATTTCGACGCGAGAGAACGACGAAGGATATCTCCTTCGAGCGGCCCGTGATCGCCCGGGGACATAATTAATCGTGCACACAATCGTGCAGTGTCTACGCGCGTCGTCGGCGTTTGAACTTGGAGGTTTACGGGAAGGAAGGATCGCGCGTTTACTCATCGAAATTTACCGCAAAGACTCACTAGTCGCATCTAAGCACGTTCAACATCCGCACGAGCGCACGCGAGGTTCCGATAAGACAATCAGCGCATTAATCGCGACGATCTCGTCCGCCAGAAATCACTCGGGTTGACCCGGAAGAGTCTCGCCTCAGCACCCCGAAGCGCTCCTTCGAATCGAATCGATGCGCGAAACGTTAATTAACGCGCTCAGTGTGAGCGAAGAGTTCGCTGGCAGATTTTAATTAGAAAAACCAACGTAGGGTCGTGTCGTATGAGAATCTTCTTCTCTGGTGAGAGATAGAGATACACATTTTTTTCAGGTCGCACGGGATACATCCATGGCGGAAAGATAACAGAAAGATAGAGTTATTGAGCGTCTTGTCACGAATTCTTTACAGAACAAACATTTTACCGTCGACGAGTCGCGCTCTGTTGAGCCCTCGAGAAACGTTAACGAGCTGCGATAAAGAAATGTAGAATGTAAGATTTTATTAAGAGGGTCATTAAACAGGAACGATATTTCTTGAATGGGCAAAACAGCCGGATCACCCGGATGACAATGCCGAGTGATAGTGCCGAGCGCTTCACGCTCGTTAAACGTCACTGTCTTGTTTAAATCCGCTTAATGATCGAATGGAAATAAAGCGAACGGTTTCCAGGCATACGCAGTCATCTTTCGAAACAGTCACGTTGGTATATTCACGATCAACAGCTTGGAAATTTATGATTTTATTATATATTCGCATGCAAAAATTCTGTAATACTTATAGATTTTTCTGGAATTGATTCTTTTTGAGAAAAGTCAAGCGAATATCTTCGAATGTCCTCTCTGGCCTGTACATGATTAATAGTGTGCAAGTTATATTGTTTTATACTTCATGTTAGTCGTACAACTAAATTCAAACGCCAAACAATTTCGATTTTATTTCAAGGACATATAAATGAAAATTACTAACAAAAAGAGGATTTAAGCTTGTATTAATAATCGTCACTTAAAACTTACCTCACGCGAAACATTCGGATTTTAATTCAGAGTTCGAAATTTTTCAGGTAAATCGTATGACAAATGTGATATTACATTTGTAATCGTTATCCCGCTGAAAAAACTTACATCTAATTCTAAATTCAAATTTAAAAGTCTTACTTGAAACAAGTTTCAAATAATAACTATTAATACAAACTTTTGAATTGTCACTTGAAACTTTTACATGAAATATTAAAAATTTTACTCCAAGCTGTGTGGATACACGACATTTTTATATCTGTGAAGTTCAACAGAACAATTCAACAGAAACTGAGCAGTTCAACAGAAAAACTCTCATCTAACTTTAAATTTAAGTATCTCACTTAAGACTCAAATTTTCAGTAATAGCTATTAATACAGGTCTCGTAAATTCTTATCAGTGTTAATTCGGGTAATCGAAATTCCGATTATCGAAATATGTAAGCGCGCTAAGTGAAGTCGCAGAGTGATTTTTTCACATTAGACATATCTATCAGAGTGGTTTGTCACGCGCAAGGAATATCACGTGAGACGATTGCGATTTCATGCGTTAACCGGAAAAAGAGAAAACCCATTGCTAGTATTGAACGAAGCTAGATTTTTAGCGGTGAGTGCAGTCGAGAGCTTGAAAGCTTCCACGAGACGAAACAATATTCTTGCTTGTGAGACGGGCCGTCGACAATTATAATAATGGCGAGCGCCGCGAAATCCGCACGACCACACGTCACGTGACGGTAAAACGCCACGCATGCACATTCGTGGTTTCCCTAAAACGCAAAATGGACATTTTTCACCGCAACGTGAAACGTATTGCGACTCGATAATGCAGTTTGCAGGCCTATTTTCGATATCACGATTGACGATAGGGAAATCGTTCATTCATTACCGACAAATACCAAATTAGTTTGTCAATAATTAAATTGTGAATTAAAGCAACCGCCATGCATCGATCGCTGTTTTCGAAACCGGTGAACTTCGCAATGTGGCCATCGAGAATAATAATCCACGAATTTATTACGGCGGCCATTAATCAGTGTCGCCGTTTAACAACACGATTCGCCGGATGAGAGTAACGATAGTGAAAAATATCTCTCGAGATGTAATCGTCGCTCTTCCAACTCGTCGTTCGCCAAGTGCAGCATGTGCGACAAAAAACGACGCCGAATCCTCGGGATTAATCGCGCTTAATTAGAGCGCCGGTGAAAAAAAAGGCACTTCCGCACATGTGTGCTCGATGCTCTTACACGCCCGCATCTCCGCGCACAAGAATCGCTCCATTTTTCCGCCCGTAGCCGTAAGTTTTGCAAGCGTAGAATCCCCGGTTTTTGCGCCCCGCCACAAATCTTACGACGGAAACAACGACGCGCCGAATGTCTCTATTTCATCCACGCGTGGCATTTATCTTCACGACTTTTTACAGCAATTCCCCGGCCGTAGTCGACTTTTCATGAAATTTTTTACTGCGTCTGTAATGTCGTCCGCATGCGCATAAAAACAGCCGTGTGTGCACTTAAATCTAATAAAATTACGAATTGCGTCATACAATCCTACACTTTCGCAACGAGGGAGTGCCGTGACACAGGAACAAATATAAATTCTCTCTTTATTAATAATCTTCATTTTTTTCTCATTTATTCATGCCCGCTGGGCGATAATATAATTAATTGCCGCTATCTCGTTCGTATTTACGTAACGTGTAATATCTATAGGGGAGGAGAGAAAGAGGGGATGAGAGAGCGAGAGAGTAACACACGCGATCGATTCGCTGATTCAAGATAACGTCGAATGAATGCGTCACTTTTTATATAGCTTGAATAGATCCAATTTGAGATCTCATATTCCGCGTGCCCGTGGCAGCTGTACGTGTTTTGCGGCGTGAATAAAGGTGCACGTGAATATGCATGCACATGACGTCTGTTCATCCGTCGCTCATTCGCGCTACAATATCGATTTCGTCAAACTCCATAAATAATATCCTATGGCCAAAATGCGCCGGGTTATAATATGCATTTATTACATCACAGCTTTCGGCTGTGTCCATTATCTCTGTACAAATGTAGATAATTAGAAATAATATCTATTAGCATAGATAAAGCATAATTTATTCATGGATTATCGTTAAATTAATTGCAAGTCGCATTTAATAATACGATATCTCGCTTTTTGGAAACTCGGCCTTGTCAAGCGCGGCCTCGACACTCGGTGGTCGAGCTAAGAACGTTTTGTTCGCGAGACCTTGCACGTGTGTTTCATTTGTAGTTGAGAGACGTCAAAAATGATCCGAAACTCGCGGAACGCGATTAAGACGCGTAAAATAATCCGCTTATTCATTGTGGAGTGATGAATCTCTTCCATAGCTCTAATAACCGAATTGTCACGCCTTCAATTTCGCGCTCGTGTTTGCATTCGCGTCCTTACGCATCGCCGACGGCAGTCTGCCCTCGCAACCGGAGTATGGATTATTCCGAATGAATCGGAGCTGTGCGCGAGTACTGCCTACTAATTACTCGCGTCGAAAGCCATTGCTCGGTCCAGATCCCGTAGTAAGATATACCTCGCGCTGCCCCGAACGTCAAACCCGCCGATCGAGATATCCGTCGGTATTATATCCGTTGCGAATACAGGGTGACCGATTTGATTTCGATATCTCGCCAACTATTTCACTGAATAATCAACGACGACCGTTTCCTTCGCGGCGCACAACGAGACGTATTCATCGTGAGTATCCGCTCGCGGGCACCCTCGCGAAAGTATCGCGCCACATGTATAAATCGCCCGGGTGAAATATCCGCAACTGATATCGAGTTTAACGCCAAAATCGCGGCGGAAGCTCAGTTACTGATGCGCCACATGCGAGCTGGCGCGCGCGGTGCGATTACTCAGTGGTTCAAACAAAAATGTTAGGCGAGACGACGGGGTTGCCGGTTAAGCCGACCACCCTGTATAAGTATGCGTATATACACGGCGTGTACATATGCGTGTAAACATATAGCAGCGGCCCGTACATATGCGCATATATATCGTCGGGGGAACAGGCGGATTTGGCATTTCCAATTCTGCTCGCATTGTCGAGTCGTAGAAGTGATTCAAAGCCACGGAGAACACGTTGCTATGTACGATCGCGATTCGCGGAATCCGCATTGTCGTGCATGCGCACGTGAGAGATCGCCGGTTTCCCCGGCACACGGAGGATAGATTTTTATAGGTTTACATGTCGCGTTACGCGAAGGTGTGACGGCTTGTGCGTGGATCTACATTCCTGCTTTTTATTTTGCGTTTTCTTTTTCCCCCTAGTCCTCGACTTCACCCGATGGAAAATGCATTCTCAAGTTCTTCGCCCTTTTGAGATTCACATTGCGTGCAACCACGATGCTTAACTTCGAGCATAATGACGCGTTTTGTAACGGGTAGGTTTATTTCCACTTGAATTCTTAATCGTTCGCTTACACGTCAAAGTCGATTCATCGTCGAAACACCCGCGTCACGCGATTCTTCCGTTTTCTAGTGGAACATGCAAGGTAAGAGTATCACAATGTGTCCGGCATTCATAACACTGGTACCTAACTTTGAACATTCTTATTGTTTTAGTTTCCAAATACTCATATATAATAATAATATTTAAACTTTTAATATAGTATATACGTAATATAATTCAATATATATGTGCACACATTCTATATTAAAAGTTGAAGTATTCGTATTTAAAGACTAAAATATCCAGAGTTAGGTATCAATTTTATTAGACTGTTGTCCCAGATATTGGTACTTTTACCTTAGCCTCAAACTCGCCTTCTGAGTTGCCACGAAACGAAAGTACGTTGTGTACCGATACCGATGAAGTATCTTTATTTGTACGAGATGTGGCGGTCAGATAATTAATAGTGTTTTATAGTTCAACCTACATCAGATTCGTAGTTTAAACAAGACTCATTAGACCGCCCTGCATGGACTGTCGTATATCACACGTGACACTTTTGCGTACAGGAGATAAGCTCCATGTCCTCGGTAAACCGCCAACAGACTACAGGACGCTGTGATTTCGGTGTAATTTATGAGTTTGTAATATGCGCGCGGGGCCGAGCAATTTCTTAAGATAAAATTATCGCGTGAAACAAAGCGAAGTTTTAAGCGATCGTTTGTCAAAACTCGCCATTTTCATCGCAAAGCCCTTGATACCTGTCGGACGTCCGTATCCATCTCTCAGTACGAAAGGGTTAAGGTAGACGATACGTCATCCTTTAAATTTTTGTGGGATTTTATGTGTGAGAGAGAGTAAGGAGAGAGGGAGAGAGAGATAATATTGGCTGTTTGTTTCATCCATTTAATCCCTAAGATAAATTATTCTGAATTTTTGTTCAGCTTAATTTTCTACCACGTATAACTCACATTCTTAGGTGGTTAACCACATAGAATGCTTAATAAATGCTTCTATCTATCTACCTAAGCTGAATGTCGATATCGTCGCGAGTGAGACAGTGCGTGGTCTTTAACTCAAACGACGGTGCTTCGTTGACCGTTTTTAATGGGAACTGTTTCGTAAGTTGCGCAAAGAAGACAGCCCGTAATCGAAATGTTGCGCACGACACGAAGCGCTTGAAGATTTTGCTGCGTGATTTTTTCGTGCATCATACACCCGTTATACTAATGAATCTAATCGCTCGTGCTCCGTATTATTTGGATCATCATAAAATACGCAGATATAGTATTATCTATGTGAAACTCGAATAAGCAGCTTTCGCAATAGTGCACGCTAGAATTGTTCAATTTCTGTACGCGATAATACGAGATCGTACATTATACATTTGGCTTAACAGATAACGTGGCTAACAAACTATCGCCGTTTATGTGCAGGGCGGGCCGCTTGAAAAACAACGTGCAGTTCGAAGGTTCATAAATGTTTCGCAGTTCGCCATAACGCCGGCGACTAGGTGAGTGAACGAGCAAGTGAGCGAGGGAGAGAGAGAACTAGCAGGTTTCAAGAGTCCATAAATGACTTTTACAACCTGGTCTATGTAGGTCGTAAGAGGTTGCGTGCGTGTGTCGGTCCATATGTTACTCGAATTGTAGGTTCGCGTGATACGACGGAACGATACACGATCGTTCCACCGTCCTACGACAAATAGGAGGAAATCGCCGGCGCGGTAAATAAGGAAATTTGCTTAATTAATTGAGTTCACTTTGGTGAGAGTCAGCCGCGCCACTGTGCTTTTAAACATTCTACGCAAAACCTCGTCGTCGCACATGCGAACTCCGAAGGTGTATATTCCGTGTGTCTCCGCGCGGAGATCTACCCGACCGTTACGTCATGACAGGTTAAACGGTCGACGGACACAAAGGAACGTTGGTAAAACTCATTGGACAGGGCCACGTAAATACTCGCTCAACTAAATCGTACGTGACAATTACAATTTTGTCACTTGGCGTGCGTAATTGCACGAATTCTCCGGCTGCGACGATGTTCCTCGCCAAAAACTTTCGCAAAGCGAATTTACCGGCTAGAAAAAGGGCGAGAGCGCGAAGTATGTGACAGATGGGGCTTGACGTTCTCTCCCGGAGGGAACGGAATTATGTAGAATTTCATTCTGGCGTCCCAAAAGCGTAAATCCACTTTAATTTTAAACTGCGACGACTACGGGCGTATCGCCGCGTATCCCGCTACCACCGCATCTGCAATCTATGCAGCAGCCGGTTAATCCCCCAAGAATTAAGCTCTTTACAATTGTCGCGTTTCATTAGCAATTTCTTTTTCACGGGTCTCATTAGCAAAATTGATATTACGCGAGTCATTCCACTCTGTTCCGCGTTATTTTCCAATGACACATTTTTTACCAATTCGACGTTAATGGTTTTTCGACAATATATACACACAAATATATATATATAATATAATATCTTATGTTAAAAGAACACTTACTCAAACTTGACGTTTTCTTTTATTTGCACAAGTCTTGACAAATACTGTCAATTAATAATCGCACAGTACAAACGTAAAGTACAAACGTATTATTCATTTGATATAATATTTTAAATACCGGAAAAGACGCGACACGCGGGGTCAAAGGCGTAATTTAAATATTACGTTAAGCGATAAGCTTCCTTCGATATTTTCGTCACCTCGTTGTATCGCACGGCCAACTGCCGCTATTCTCTTATTTTGTTCTTGATAATATAATTATCTTCGCGCAACTGCGATGGAAACGCAAGGACGAGCGCGACGCGTTCTCTTCGGATCGGATATAGAGTCCGCTCTCTGCACCTGGCTATTACTATGCAGATTTTTAGTTACCTCGAGACAGTTCGATTAAGCGCTTGCGAGTCGATATAGAGCATTTATCGCGTTCGCTCGTCGCTATAAAGGCGAGAAGAGAACGACGGAGTGAAATTTAATCTTATTTTCTTTTTTGTTTTTTTCTGCATCTCGTCTCTCCCGATCTCTCGCAGATTAAAGTAAATGAAGAAAGTATCGATCCCCGGAGAATTAGTTCGGGAAAGGTGGCTCTAATCCTCAAGTTGCGAAACTATGGCCGCTAGTCGATAGAGATAGTAGTCGATAGAGATAGTAGTCGATAGAGATGTACGCGCCGGTATGGGGCGCGCAATTTTGACGGGTTATAAACCGCTTTTACGGCTTCGTTTATGTTACGGGAGCGCGAAGATGCGCGTCGCTACGGCACTCTCGTGAAGTATCACTCGTGCTCGTAATTCTTCTATAAACTGCTGGCTTTATGTATAAACCAACGGGATGCAATAATTGCAGAGCGAGAAAATTACACGCACCAACTGCGACCAGTCAATAATCGCGCGTAATGTGGGGAAATTTTCAAAGGCGACACGTGTCCTAAGATCTATCACTAGGTTGGTTCGAGTTACTATTCACACTTTTACACTTAATGTCCGTTGCACATTAGTGCACCCCATACAATACAAATTTTTCAAAATACGTTCTGAAGAAGACGCTTTTAGAACGGAGGGACGTCATCAGAATATTTTTAGAACGTCCTTTGAAGGTGTGAACTGTCTGAAAATAAGTAATATCCAATAAGTTTATTCGCATTAATTGAACTTTTTACACTTTCACACTTAGTGCACATTAATTCTTTAGAGGTTCTAAAAATGGCGTCATGTTTTCTGTTACGAATGTAAATGTAATTCTGATACACTTTTTACATTTGATCCCAAGCAAGAGTGAAAAATGTATCAGAATTGCATTTACACTCGTAACACGAACGGAAAACATGACGCCATTTTTAGAATCTCTAAAGAATTAATGGGCACTAAGTGTAAAAGTGTAAAAAGTTCAATTAATGCGAATAAACTTATTGGATATTACCTATTTTCAGACAGTTCACACCTTCAAAGGACGTCCTAAAAATATTCTGGTGACGTCCCTCCGTCCTAAAAGCATCTTCTTCAGAACGTATTTTGAAAAATTTGTATTGTATGGGGTGCACTAATTGGGATGCACTAATTCACTAATTGTGAAGATTCACACCTTCAAAGGACGTCCTAAGAATATTCTGATGATGTCTCTCCGTCCTGAAAACGTCTTCAGAATATATTTTAGAAAATTTGTGTTGTTTCCCATGCACTAATGTGCACCGGGCGTTAGGTGTAAAAGTATGAAAAGTACAAGCAACTCGAACAAATCTACTGATAATTTTCGAATTTAAATTTCTAAAACACGAAAAACAGAAACGGAAACAGTGTCCTCGGGGAAATATCTCGATAGAGACTGCCCGTTGTTCCGACATCGTTATATCTCATGTTGTGATTAATTAAATTACGACTAAGAAATAAAAATTACTATGGATGCTATATTTTTTGTGCTTTATTTTACTGTTTTTTTTTTATTAGCTCTATAAAAGCTCGAGCGAAAAAATATCCGATAAATTTTTTGTAACAATTGTACACGCAGTAGAGACGAGTTGTCCTATTATTTTTAAAGTATACGTGTAATTTTTCTTCCGTACTTTCATCCGTCACTATCAGACGAAAGGAAGACAGAGAAATGAAAGTCTCCCGGCTAACCCGATATATAACCCAGCTACCGTCAACGGAGTTTTATTTCGGATAGAAATTCAGTTGTCGCGTCGGAAAAATCTAGCCTGACTTCGACCAACATTTATACGACACGGATAGAAAAAAGCGCATAACTTCATGACATATTATCTTACTTTAACGCGCGCTATAAGTGATAGATTACTCATAATTTTTCAAGTCACCGACGCTCATTCTTATTCATTTTGTGAATCCCGTTTTCCATTTGCCGGTTTAAATCACATCGACGTTCACTTTTGCTGCATTGCAGTGAATTTCGGCTTTTCGTATCATCACGAATCAACTTTGTACTGCGCGAAATGCGTCCTGGTTAAATTTGGAATCGAATTAAAATGCAGAGGAGCGTGTAGTAACCTCGGGAACAGATGTACCGAGGGATTAATCGATTTTCCAACTACAAAAAAAATATCGAATTGTGTTTAGATTGATGGGACAAACAAACGGCGATAAAACTGTTGTCAACTCTCTCCCAATATTTCATGGGAGCGACGTACTCGCCAGTTGACCGGATTAACTGTTGGATAGAAAACTTCTGAATTCCCCGGATAAATTGTCGGGTAGTCGAGAACAGTTAAACTCGCGTAATATCAGTGAAACCCAACTTTTCACGATAGTTGCAGCACCAGCCGTTAATTTTTAAACACTTGCGGGAAATTGTCGGTGCAGCAAGCGTAGAGAGAAAAAAAAGGATCTCGCGCGAGCCATTTCTTCGCACACATCAAATGTTTATCTAATAATCGCCTAAACAAAAAGGAGAAAACGAAAAAGATTGGCTCCCGCATGACGCGAAAATATTTAACATAACGGATATTGAGTCGCGCGAGTTTTCTCATTCAAAGTAATTAGTTAATTCATGAATGTTGGCGGACTAGCGGCTGATACCGCACATAAAATATCGCAGGTAAAAACACGAGATGGCCCATTAATCATTCTGCATTACAGCGCGCATTATCATAAGTAATCAAGATGAATGCATAACTCGAATTTGCATTTTTCGCGGTCACGTCGTGACGACGATGTTTACTCTAAGCGCAAAGTACACTCCTAATTCTCGACGAATGCGCGGAAAACCGGCATCCTTACGGACGAAGAAGACCGGGACGCGAACGAGCAAGGGCTCTTTTTGCGCCGGCTACGAGCCGGCTGTCGGATGCGAACGTTAACCAGATTCGCCTTTATGGCGCCATTGCGGCGCAGGTAACATCGCGCAAAATAGTGACTGGTTTTCTTCACTCCCGCACGGTTATCCGGCAAACATCCTGGCATTGTCTGCCAGGAATAAGTAGCGAAACGTAGCGCGAAAATCGGGTTAATAGCCGCCTAAATGGCCGTGCTTGATTATGGCTGTGACGCGCGTGCTATCGATCCTTCACGGTGCGATGCTTCAGCGTACATGAGAACGCGAGATTGCGGGTTACGTCGCCTGCACGAGATAAAATAATGCCAATGATGCCTACCGCGATCGATCTCGAACGCAATAACAACTTCGGCCCTAATTTACCTAGCTTCCCATGGGCTTCGGGAAACCTTACGTGTGAGCGAAGAGAGCGAAAAATCGACCTCTACGCGTCCATCTTATCCATATTCTACATTCTCTCCGCACATCTTTTGTACACGAGAAAACGACCGAGTCCGCACCGAGTTCACTGCAACTGCGAACTGCATTTTTCCTAATAACAATGCATCGGAAACGGTCCTCGTGGCGGGAAACAATCAAGCGTTGCCGCGTGCGCGTTGGTGGAAAAAACAAACTACTATCGCGCCAAGGGAACTCGGTGTTCAATCGGAGACATATACACTATCGATTATATTATTATAGCCACTTTTTGCCACGCGGTATTGAAATCTAATTGACCCGTTAAACAATTAAACAATGCGCTGCCGACGTACACGTTTTCGCATATTTCCCAAGCACTTTGCGCACGAGATCAGCCGTAAAAAGCGCATACTGTTACGCGCAAAGGCAAAGCGCACTTATGCCTACTCGTTACATACTTTGGTGGAATTATTAGTTTCAGGGATACAAAGGGAAAATCGGAATAATACTTCACGCGAATCACATAGCACAAAGACGCCTCTCGCGCAAAGTGCTCGACATGTGTTTACCAGATATTTGGTCATTGCACAAGTGGGAGTTCATAGTATTTGTATTTGATAGCGGGCGCAGCGTGGACGATATTGAGTTTTACAAGAACAAACAGACTGCAGGCAAAGTCAAACAATCGCATTCGCCGAGCGAATGTGTAATTTCAGAGAAGCGCAACTGCAAGTGCAATTTCGGGGTTAGAGTCAAGAATATTCCCGCATGAAAGTCCCGTCAGCGGCGCAAGTAAAACAATAGATCGACATTCCGGCCGCGACGTTGCGGCACTTTAGACAATTCTTCGAACTGAGTGACAGAGTTTCTTCAATTTCACCAAATAAATAACAACTACATGACAATATTATATCGAGTCGTAATTTATGACTGAAAATGTATATTCGTACTGTATTTGCGCGGAATAGACCACTCCTTAACACCTTGACTGTCGTAAAAGTCGATCGACCTCATACTGCCGCATTTTATTAATTTATGCATGAGCAATTGCATATAATAAATAAGTACGCAGCGAATAAGGAGCCAAAGAGACAACTCGAGTTAAAATTTTGATTCTACACGAATCCTATAAATATCGCACAACTTGAAAAATCAATAGAAAATCTTCAGATATAATACTGTGTGGCATTATTCTATCACTACTATATTCACTGTTATTGTTCTATCTTGATGCTGCAAATGTTTACTTACTGCTTGGTTTTGCAAATTACGATAAAATTTTAAGTTCTTAAAAGAGCTGAGAAAGGAGTTGTAAAGACAAAGACGGTAGTTCAACATCAACAAGAACTTAATATTAGCAAGACTTTAAATATGGATTCGGTACAACAACAAAACTAAACTAAAAGAAGTGATAAAAGTGTTGATCAAGTTAAAAGTCGCGTCTAACGGAGCATTACTACAGAAAAAAATATTAGTATTTGCAATTTGTAGTTGTAAATTATTTATAATCTTTGATTGAGAATATAATTAATTGCAGATTTATATTTAAGGGCTGTTATTCGGTATTTCGTTTGCATCGATATCTCTCGCATGAAATAAATATGAACTGATAATCAGAGATTCACCAAGTTATGATTATTGATTAAATGAGAACTATTTTTTTTAAATGCCAATCTTAGAGTAGATTTTAAATTTCGACTCGAGCATCTCTTTATTCGCGCCAAGCTCCTAAAATGTCCCGTACAATAAATGATTTAACACACCTGGAAATACATGATGTATCGCCAGCCGTCTCGACATCCTACGTCCTCCGTCTTAACACGAACCAACATCCTACTGCTGTCTGCTCCGTGGTTCACTCACACTCGCGCAAGTACGATTCAATCGAAGAAGCGCGTGTTAATTAACACGATGCCGACGAGAATTTGGTGAGAACTCGACGAGAAACCGACGAGAACCCGACGAGGATTAAATGTCTCAAAAACCATCGCAAAATATTCTAATTTCACCCGACGAGAATTAAAGAAATCGCACGAATACTTCGCGTCGAAATATGTGCGTGGCGCTGGTCGGCTCGAGACGTAATGACTCGATCACGAAGCGTACGTGACGCGCGAACGAGTACCAAAACAATGAACAAAAACAAACTAGTCGTTCCCCCTCAACAACTGCCGCCGTCCGTTACGTTCGCGTACAGTCACAGCAATCATTCTCGCAATATTTTGAATTATTTCGAAGCGGCTAAATTATTTGTTTTTCGAAACACGCAAAATGCTCACGTACATATCGAAAGCGTCGCTCGTGGCATTCAAGGATTACCATCAGTTAACATGCGATTATCAATTACCGCCGCGTTTCTGATTGATTAGTATTTTCATGTGCATTGAGCGCCAGACGATCACAAGCTGACTTTGGGACGGATTACAGGTCGCAGAATGTAACGGTGAACAACTTCCCCTCTCTTTTTCAGTTCTTTTAAGTCTATAAATTCTATACTACTCTTCTAGTCTACTCTTCGAAATTTCTAACGCCAATTTAATCTATTAAACTTCCGTAGAAGTAATAAGTATTATTTAATTACTTAAGTAATTAAATATTATTTAATACTTGTTTGTAATGCAATAATCTCTATTGCTATATTTACTGCTGTGTATTGAAATTAAACATTAAAACAGATTAAATATAGCTGGATTATTAAAATAATAATATATTAAATAATTCATAAATAAGTGCTTCTTTATGCCTTAACGAAACTGTGATAAAATGATTATTTTTTTGCAGCATCAGAAAACGATAGTCTGCATGTTTTGATGATTTTTCGTTAAATCTTCATGTTTTCAACGAAATCCGCAGAGTTAAAATCAAAGTTTTCATTCGAGAAGCTAATAAATACATACTGCGAGTTGCATCTATTTATCGTATGTTTGGTTATTATTCAAAAATTCGGATTTCAAGCGCTTTGGTTGAGCTTTGAAATAATCAGTGGAAGTCAGCGCTGTAGCCAACGCATTGATAACTAACTGCGATATTGATTGGATACGTCATTTGACGATGTTTCGCCTCGACACACTTGATCCTTGGATATAACCCACTATTACCTCGACGTATTTCAGAATATTGCCTCTCCACGTCTATTGCGCGACGTACTCTTTCCAATCTTTTAAAACAATATCAGACAGTTCGGTGGTCGCGCGAGGAAACGAATGAGAAGAGAGTCGGAATAGATTCTGTCAAAATAGAAAGTTCGATCCTTTGTACGCCATCCGGCCACGGTCGAGCCCTCGCTTTTTAACCCTTTAACTGTGTCATTTCCACCGATCGATGGCGCGGCATAGTGTCCAACTGGTATTTTTGTTTCTGCTCTCTCTCTCTCTCTCTCTCTCTCTCTCTCTCTCTCTCTCTCTCTCTCT
>NW_022639486.1:1577750-1630863 GCF_010583005.1 Odontomachus brunneus | reverse complement strand
TCTCTCTCTCTCTCTCTCTCTCTCTCTCTCTCTCTCTCTCTCTCTCTTTTTTAACGAAACGATAAAAATGTCACTATCTTCATATGATGCGCGATACACGAAAAATAACAAAGCAATCGATGACTGCCGCGCTACACATCTCCGTCGATTAAGATACGCGAACCGCTGCCTTTCATCGTGGAAAGTTGTGAACAGCCGCCAATACATATTAAGCGAAAAGCACGATTCTACGCGACCTTGTCATTTGCAACCTACGTGCCTCCATGTGTAGAAAATTCAGTCGTCCGATTTTCATTCGTGTCCATTTGTCGCGATTGCAATATCCGCTCGAAATATCGTCCGCTCAAAGGCCTGTCGATTGTTTCACGATTCGAAAGAAGCGCGACAACTTTCATATGTCTCTTCTCTCTGAGCGCTCTCTCGGACGCGAGTAGACTCTCGTGACTCGATCGTGTGGAATTACAAAGGATTGAAAGGACGTCTACGAATCGGTGACGGAAGGTAATAATCGGCCATACCAACGCGTGTGATTTCGCGACACGTGCGACCTTATTTTTCAATCTCCTTCGTTCCCAACGTGAAACGCCCAGGATGCGACTAATTGTGGCTTGGACAATGCGGTCACGTTTTCATAAGACGTTGGCTCGTTTTATATAGGACGTATCTTTGGCAATTTCTTGCGATGAAAAGGATCGTCGTTATAATGGCCGGCCACATTTGGCGACTGTGCGACGCGCAGGAATGAGAAGGAGAATAACAAAAAAAAAGAAAGAAAAAGAAACGAAGGATATAAGCGGGAGAAGAAAGAACGTCCATTGTCGCGTGAGTCACATGAGTCAACGTGGCACGAGGAATCACATTCGGCCGGACCGCGTTGGGCTCACAGCCCTTATCAAAGAGCACGTAATATCGAATGCCTATAGGTCCTCTATAACGAATGAAGCTGCGGCAATAACGTCGCGTGCACCGACAAAAATGGAACGAAGCTCTGTCATTTTCATCGCGCAAACTGCTATGGAAAAATTGGCAAAAATATTGACGCTACCGGAAGGTCGCCGAGGTTACGTTTGTCGTCGTTTAACCCTTTAACTTCACCGATTCCCGGGCCATTTCGTCCGTCGTTTTCGATGCATCGAACGGCAAACAAGCCGAACACATCGCTGTCGCAAAATAAACCGCTAGGGGATTTCCGGCAACTGTACGCTCCGGGTAAAACACGAAGAAATTCACAAAAATATTACAGAGATCGCTCAAAAAATTGAAGAGGGAGTGCTTTCAATTTAATAACCATTTCCTTTCAATGTAACAGCAGAGTTTACTGAGATAAAGATGAAGGGTGCTTCTATAAAATAATTATAACGTCCCTTTTAAAATAGCAAATTTAATTACGCCATGCAAATCTATCATCAACTATGCTGTTCGATCACCACAATTTTTCTGCCGGATTTATGCACTCTTTCTTTCTCTTTTTTTCCCGCTATCTGAACTTACATGAAGCGTCGTAAAACCTTTGTTAAAATTTGCTACAACGAAAAGACGTTGCGAATAAGACAGAATATTCAATTCTAATTTACAGATTAAGTGGTTCCGTTGCGGAATTCCGTTCGTTATTCCGGAATCGCGTTATTAGTATGCAGTGTTATTATTTAAATTGCACCTATTTGCCGCTCGCGTAAATTGGGTTACATCGTATTGTTCTTGACAAACATGCCGAATAATTGGGAGTCCAAAGGACCGTTAAACGCGTATCAGAGGCCGGTCAACGCGAAATTTAGTTCGATTACATGGAGATGTTTTCGATGGAACGCGCGCGTTTTCGCGTCGAACCTGTCGACTTTAATGACACGTATTTCGCGCGCGAGAATGCTAGCCGCTGTCCAATATAAGCGGAAGCCAGTGTGATCCGATTGCACGTGCACAACAGTCGCGAATGAGTTAGTCCTAAAATGTGGCGCGGCGTGTACGATGCGAATAGCGAGAGAGACACGTTTACGTGGGCAAAATCGCGTGGCGATTTTCATTTCCGTCACTCGCAATCACTTTTCGCAGGAAGCTTGCCCACGTGGTCGTGGATCAAGAAGGACAGACAAGAGAGATGAAAAATCCGCGGGAATATTGTCAATGCGGACCATTTTCGCGCAGCCCGCTTGTCGATTTTAACGGCGCGCACTTTGAAACGGCGGATGCGCTGTGATGCTGAACGGAAGCCGCGCACGAATCGATTGCAACGCAATAGCCAGGGCTAAGTGGAATTGAGAGGGTCGTAACGTGGCGCAGGGGTTATTCCGCCGACAGCGGCGACTGATCCCGCTGCCGCCGCCATTTCGATGATTGCACTGATTGATAGTTGCTCTCTTGCGCGTGTGTAAGCCCGATTCGACGGACTGTAGATGACGACCGGTCGCGATGTGAGCACGGTCGCGCTGCGAGTACGATCGCGCTACCTCGATTTGCAAATTCGTGATCCGCGTAGATACATATAATTTTGACAAGCGTGCGAAAGGAATATTGACTCTAACGATCGCCTCATCATCGAACACACTCGCTGCTCGGGCAATTTTAGCGGAAACCAGACTACGAGATCATCGCCGAATCATCATCTGGCTAATTCGCTAAATAGTTAACATTAAACACGATATGTCCGACGTGCTATTTCCTCCTATCCGAGGCACGCGTTCCAATGAAATTGTTATCAAATAAGATAGCAGTTCGAAATTCACGACAAACATCGCCGAAAATATTTGCTATGTCCAATTGAATATTTAACGAAGCTATAAATAGCTGATTACAGAGCCCGATAACTTGGAAGATTCTATCAATTTCCGACGAAAATCTCTACAGCCCCCGACGGGAGAATTTAATGTTCCGATGGTTACGATAAATCTGCACTCCGCGCGCCCTCCCGCATCGCGCCGATCCCGTGTCCGAAATTCGTGACAGTCGCGATTACGGCAAGTTCGAGAACTGATCGCTCCGGCCCATTAATTTCGGCCGCTTAGCTACGGCGCGGACACATGTCGATATCGATATAAATCGTTTGTCCATTTCGCGCTCGCGCTAGAAATTTACGATGGCCCTCGTCTTCAGCGGCTGTGCGGCACTCGATAAAGCGCGCGCACGCGGGCTCGACGCGGTGTCACGGATCATGTGATGAAATTTGCATGCGAGACGAAAGATATGCCCCGAAAACAACGTATGGGGCTCCGCGGGGAAATCTCGGCTCGATACCCGCTGTGACGGCAACAACATATCTTCGGAGAAAAAGAGAGCGCCGCATTTCGCACACGAAATAGCCCAATTTAGCGCCGCGCAATTCCCGCGCACGCGCTCGGGCATTTTTGTCCGTTCGCGGAAAGTTAGTGCGAAATTGAATTTATACTGGAGAAGGATAAATAATGTTTGGCAGTGTCAAACGCACGTGAGCAATTCCGTGAGCAATCGCCGGCCTATCGTACGTGGTAAATCAGCCTTCCACGTCAAATCTCTTCCCGACTCTTTATCCCAATTATTATTAACAATTATTATTATTATTAATACCTATTCCCTATCTTACAAGTAACACTACCCAAGTGCGATCTTCTTGAAACTTTACACACATGTAGTACATCGAAAAACATTAGACACGTATTTTTTTATTTTGGCTAACAAGGCATTTTAAGGTTAAAAAACATTTAACACTCTATAGCACAATGATAACTAACGCTACTCCTGAGCGTCATTCTTTTACAGCTTTTACGACATTACTCTATTATAATTTCATTGTCTGAATGTTTCTAAAGTCGCTAATTATGATGTTGACATTAGTTTTGCGAGATTCAAAATGGCGGACCGAAATCGCAGACATTTCAAAGACTTTATTCAAAGTCAGTTTCGAAGAAGTTTTTTAGACCCATGATTACGATTACAAACTAATGTCAAGATCATAATTAGCGACTTCAGAAACATTCAGACAAATTTTAAAATACGTAATTTAAATTTTTGAATACGTTTTCTAACTTTAAAATGCCTTGTTAGCCAAAATAAAAAAATACGTGTCTAATGTTTTTCGATGTACTACATGTGTGCAAAGTTTCAAGGTGTAGAGCACTTGGATAGTGTTACTTGTTAGTCAATTGTGCATTTTGCTATTCTTCTTTTAAATGTTGCGGAGAATACTGCCTCAATCACGAATCAAACCTTTCTCCAGACGCGATACCACACCAATTCGCCCCAACAAAGCCTTATTTCTCTCACTCAAATTATACACTAACACAGCCTATTTACATCTTATTTTCGCCGTCGTATTCACGACGTCACGCATTACAAATTTTACCGTGTTCATGTCCAATTTCCAGATTAAACCAAAATGCAAGTGAGGTGGGGAGATCCCGAGACGGTCCTTTTTATATTATTACTATTTCTTTTTTTCGCGCGCAGAAGATAGGTACGGGCCATTTTTCAGACGCGGGTATTCTTTTGTCGCGCGTCGCACAACGCGACTGCGGACTTCAATGCAGAAACTACGGCGTAACGAGGTGAAACGCGTAACTTTGCCGCAGTCAGAAGATTCGCCGCACGATAATTATTATGCACGCGTACAAACGGCACACCCGGTGAACTCGTAAACTAATGCGCATTGTTCGGCCCGCAAAATTGATAAACGGACGGCCGTTTTTCACGTCGCGATACAACTTCGGCTTAACGAGGACGGAATTGAATTTGCATTCCGTTAGCATTGCGTCGCTGATTGCGCTAATTAGCATCGCGCTAATTGAACGAAAAATCCATGCGCAACGCGTGAGTCTAAGAAATAATACGTGCACCGTGCGTTCGCCGGTCGATCGGTCCGCCGCGAGGAAAAATGATTTAACAAAAAACGATTGAGTGGTGCGGGAGAAATAAGAACGCGGGAACAATTATCGGATTAAAGACGGATTTGCGAATAATCGCAATATTGAATTCTTTAGAACGTCGCGCCATAAATCATGTATCACGCGACGAGCAAGAGATGAAGTTTTAACTCGATGAAGTTTTACGTTAATTCTTACATGTTTCCCTCGCACAGCTAATTGAAATAACGACACCAGAGAAGACACCAGATAGCTCAAGACTGTCCGTCAAGAGCAACAGGTTGCAACATATCACGTGCATCGGCCAGTCGATAAAACCGCACATAGGTCTACGATCTCGGCTTAGATCGGGAAATCATGATAGATCGCCTATTGTTAGGGTAAATATTTGTGCTTCGAGTATACTACTCGGCCACGATCGATATCAGCCGCTATTGCTGTTCCTACTGTCGCAGGTTTGCTACCTTCCGCAATTTTTCGCGGAGCCATAGAAACACCATAAGCCACGCTTGATTCATTATAACAGTTATTTGTGCGGCGCACGTTGATACTGTTAACTCCATTCCTGACTCAATTTGCACAACGCTCCCTCTCAACGCGACGAATAAGTACCAGTGTAATAATTTATGTCGAAAAAATTGGGAAGCAATTTTATTTTCGCTGTACATTTCTGCGTAATGAACGGGAAAAAACACGACCGTAAAATTATGCGGACATGAAAGAAACGACGCGTAGCTAAACCGAGTTGCGCATTATACTTATGAATATTTTATAAAATATCTACGCCAGGCTAAAACATGTGTAATTCGATTATGGTTATGGTATCATAATGGTTAAGGGGGTATCCGCAGCATATGCACGATATCTTTCTCTCTCTTTAATATTAAAACAGGCTTGCTTGGAGGAATCTCAAGATCATCAACACTCGCTATTGCCATCTAATATTCGATGGTAAATAAGTCGATAATAATGTGTCTCGTTTAAACTTTTACGGAAAAGAGTCCACCGGAAATTAATTTAGAATTCGCTACTCGTTTAAGCTTCCGAGACGTAATCCGCTAAAATCCTTCCACGCTTAATATTGAGCAAACTCGTGGCGATTAAGCTTCAGAGAAAATTTTCACTACGGAAAAATCGAGTGGGGATTATTTGGGTAGAGCTTGTAGTTAAAAGTATTTGCATAATCGCAGGGTCAAGGTATTTGCATAATTTCTCGTAAATGTCTTCGGCGTGCAGCGTGCTCTTTACACTACGATATCGAATATATGCCACTAATGTAATCGTGGAAAATGATACAATTGGGATAATTTCGAAAAGCGTCCTCGTAAAGTCGCGAAAGCTCTCACGTCGCCATTCGGAGCTTATTACGTCGGTTTACGTCCAAGGGACAATCCGGGCCCGTGCTCGAAATAGAAATATCCGGTTTGGCGGTCCAAGAATGTTTGCCGATACAATAAAAGCTCATCGAAACTCAAAAGTATCTTTCAAGAACGCAGTTACAAAATCGCAACAATTTTTCCCGAAAAACGCGGCAGCTGCTCGCGCTGCGAAAGGGCAGAAACTTTATCCCGCCGGCGCGGCGGAGGAAACTGATTCACGGAAGTAAACTCGCCGGTAAGTCTTCAAAAGTGCGAAAACTTTCCCCGGAGAAGTTATCGAGTGCCGTTGCCGACGATCGAGTCCCAGCGGCAAATGCCAAATGTAATTTTATTAGCGGACCGATCACTCGTTGTCTGCCTGTTTACCGTTCGACGGAGCAACAAAAGAAACAAATGCGACACTGCCCGGTTAAAAATGTGCAACATCGCGGAAGCTAAATTCTCGCTCGTGAAAGCCAGCTAAAGAAATAGAAAAAAAGAGAAACAGGGACAGCTGATAGTCTCAAAGCTCGTGAGCTTAAAAACATTTGCTTAAAAACGTTTGCTTAAATATTCAGCAACGAAAGCAGCTGGACGCATCTTCCATGGAAGGAAACCCGGTTGCCTTACACGCGCTCCACATTCGCCGGCGCTTTTCTCTCCTCGCCGGACGATTAATTCTCACGTTGCTCTTTGCTCTCGCATACGCCGCCATGTCGGCGCACATTCGAAGAGGTCTCATTTTCTCATATCCGCCGAAGAATGGGCTCCGCGCGACGATTGCGGGTCACACGTTCGCGGCCTTCGAAAGTGGGATAAGCTGTCGCCGCCATCGCCGCGCTGCAGTAGCAGCAGCAGCAACCCTGGAAAAGCCAGGATACACACAGATCACGTGCGCGGACTCTCTCGAAACGGACGAGCGAAGTTTCGGGATTCACTTCCCGTCCACGACAACGAACCATTTTATGCCGTAACAAATAATATAAACTGATTGCTGGCGCACGCACGTGCACGCGCCAGTTCGCTTGCCCGAGACGCCGAACCGGAGAACAGAGTTCGCGACGCTTAATGTGATTTCGCGATCTCGAAAACAATACAAGTTGTTGGATCAGTTCGCTTTCGACAGATTGCGTGTTTCTATCGGCAATGGGGATTCCTTACTTGTATGTTTCTCATCCAATTGAGAGCAAATTGAAAGTGAATTGACAGTAAAGGAGAGTTTATGATGTATTCAAAATTCTGTATTAAAAAGTTAAAATATGAAAATAGCTTTTCAAGTATATTTCACACTTTTTTCAAATAACTCGCCAGTTGCGACTCTTTTAATATCGAAACATAATATTTTGTATCGCTCTGATCTAGATGTAAAATAATGTCTTCTTAACTCCATGTGTAAAAATAGATTTTTCCCTCGAGCACAAATAACAAGATTTTCCTCGTAGTCTGGTGTTATATGGTCGCGAAAATTGCACGCAGCGAGTAGATTCGGTGCAGCTGTTACCGAGCGACGGTTGCGCATCGCGGAGAAAGGGTTGAGTAATCGGGCTTTCGCGCCGCCGGATGTTTCGTCATTTTCCACGGCGAAATAACGGCGTGGCCGGGCACTTCCGTTTTAGCGACGAAGGCAATATCGTCTAGCACGTAGCGCATTTACGAGCGACCCGTATCATAAACTCGGCGCAGCCAACGATTCGTCTGTAGGAACAGACAATGATCCGCGCGCGCCATTTCAATTTCCGACGGTGCACTTTCCGAAATTTCCGGCGTGAAAGACGGACGGTGCCCCAAGTGTAGCAATACATTTCCCCGGTCCATCTTTGCCCACCCTCTCGCTGCTTCTGCCGTTAGTCCTTTGTCACTTTATTTACTCGGGGTCAAGAGATGTTGAGGAGCGCGACACGGATGTATCGTTCGTACACGGGGAAAATATTGCAATAAAAATTGCAACGAAACTTTTCCAATCTTGGGCCATACAGAATTATGATTTACTACCCATTAGACTTTTTACTGCAAAATTATTGTAATTACCTGAAAATTTTTTTTTTATATCGTATACCAGGTGAATCGTCAAATTTACTTTTTTATAGTAATTTATATTACAATTTCGGTGCAATCCAGTTTTACAAAAGATTGTAAAGAGAAATATAATGTTAATGTAATTCTTGCTACAATATTTCCCTCGTGTACGATAAATACTCGAGCGACTATGAATTTTTTTCCCAACACCTCAGCACACGTCGAGTATTCTCGAGTCAAACGCGTCGTTTTTAATTATTCGCATATATTGCGACAAGCAGTTTTATTCGAGAAAACAACGCGACCAACGCAAACGTGATAATATACGTGACTCCATCTTGATCGTTCATTTATCTTGCTCGCGATTGTCCGAGCACGCCGTTGCATAGTGACAAATTACACGCGCAGACGGTTAATTTAACGTACGAGCGGGAAACTTTTCGCGGTACACGATATGGTGCACAGTGAACGATAATGCGGCGCAGCCGGCTCACGCGCTGCGCATTTCCACGATGAACAAACACAGTTTACAGCCTCCGGCGCATCCTTGACGCTATGCGTCATTCGCGCGCACGTTCGCAACCACCGCGGAAACGACAACGAGGCGAATTGAGAATGCGAGAGAGAGAGAGAGAGGGAAAGAGAGAGAGAGAGAGAGAGAGAGAGAGAGAGAGAGAGAGAGAGAGAGAGAGAGAAGGGGAAGAAGAAAGGAGAGAGGGGCAGCGAGAATCAACGGAAACCCCGCGGCTCCTTCTCGCCATCATCCCGACCCCATTAGCCGGCTTTCTTCCACTTGCGAATTGCATCTCGCCGTGTGCGAAATCCAATTGCGGCACGTGCACTCGCAGAAAGCGCGCGACTTCTACTCGATTTTGAATACAGCACGTGGAGAAAACGAATGAGAACCGCGCAACGAAGAAGGTTCCGAGTCGTGTCTACCGCGCGATAATATTATCTAATCTGTACATGACTTCAAAGACGTCGTCATATGTAAAAGAACGTCACCAGGTTAATGAATAATTGAAGTAACATTTGCAACATTCGTAAGATTGAGCGTTATTAGACATATAACATCTTTCTATTGAAGTTAAAATTGTACAATAGTATTAACAATTTTTCGAGATTTTACACAAGCTGGAATATCTTATAATTCTGTGTGACAACGAATGAAATTTTTTCGGAACTTATTACTTTTTCGGAAGATAATCTCTGTCTTTCTCTTGTAGAAATCCCATCTTTGATGCACGTCGTATTTGTTATCCGGAATATCTGGGTAGTGCAATATGCGCATGCAAATCTGCACACCAGCTATGCAAATTCCATCGGGCCACTCTCCTTTATTCCGGCGAAATCGCGTTTAGCACATCTTGGCTTAAGGAAGGATTTACAGATCGCGAGACCCTTTTTGGCAGTCTTTCCCGTAGCCTATTTCGCCGAACGTTTTAACCCCGATGCCCTTGAGGATATTAGCCCTTCGTCCCTTAAATTCCCCTGAATCTCCCCGAGCCAATCGGTTAGGCTGGCTTCAATTACTCGAACTATCTACTAAGCGCGCTAACCTGCTCGGCATTATGATCAGTTAACGTAATATCGACTTATCTGTCTTAATATTTTCCACAGAGAGAGTTGCGACCGGTTTGAAAAGTAGCAGTTGTTACGCAAATTTATCGCGCAGTCGCTCTGACGTATGAGAACGGAAGAGCCGCAACTGGACGCGTTTGGACATATCGTCCATTTTTCACTCAGTGCGAGTCATTTTTTAAAATTACTTCCTTCTCTCTGCCTTAAACTTACGACGGAACTCTAAAAGTAACTATAAGGTAAGTCTAAAAAACGACCCAAGTGGATAATGTTTGGCAATGACGAAGACTTAAAGTAATGCAAATTATTCTCATTTCCTACTTCCGAATCGACATCAGCCGGCAAAGCACGAGTAACGAGCGATTCGGAATAAGCGACAAAAAGTTTTACCGAGACGCTCGAATTACAAAAAACACGAGACGCTTGAAAGTGTTTTCCGCATGTCAGGGCGGAAACGCATACACATTGGGTACACGAGGCTCAAGAGTCGAAAGACTATCACCCCATTTCCGACACGGAGTACCGCGGCCGCGAGACCTCATTTTTGCCGCTAACTTTGAAATTCCACGGAAGCAAGAAGAAGTACTGGCAGAAAATGGATGGCGGAAAACGCTTTAACTTGATAAACTATGCCGCGCGGACGTGATGGACTTTGGAAATTATTTTAATTAAGCACTCTCCGCGACCATCCAAATTACGACGAGGAATTTGATCAATCGGAACGAACTGCCGCGAAATTCGCCGCCGACCGGTGAAAAACTTACGAGGCTGCGAACGACAAACGAATAGCGTTTTAATGTATGCGAACTGTTTGAACGAAAACATTAATTAACGGTGAGCTTATGGCAGTAACTGACCTCAGTCTGATCTTTGAATTTAATAACACGTATTGAGTCAGTGTAACAGCTTGCTTCGATTTTCCGCCTCTTTCAACGGTAAACCGATCATCTTTTACGATAAAATAGGAATGTCGCCGAAACAATAGCGAAAGATCCCACACAAAGACATTACATTAGTTGACAAAGAATTCGTTTCCATTGAATGTAAGTCAATCAAATTTTACTCGAAAATAAAAGCCAACTTTTTCGCTGATCCAATAAAATCGTCGTTACATCGAGCCCCGAGTTTCGCGGCGAACTTATTCCCATAAAAGCTCGTCGCGAATTTCAAGGCAATCGTCAAGGCGATGACACTTTCTGATTATTTAGTTAGCAAAAGAAATACGATTTATATCTCCGTAAATTACAGTTGTCTCCTTGCGTCATTATTTTTATCTTGCTTCATGAATTATTCACGAGGAAGCTACTAATACCATGCCATTTGTGAGAGCCGACGCGCACCAGAAGCAACAAGACCAATGGTTTTTACGCAAATCTCCAAAGTATTATTCCTTGCACGTACTTCACCCTATATCCGAAATACTTAGAGATTGTACATCGGACGTTTTCGAGCGCTAATTTATCCTGTTACATGTTCGCTTCGAAAGCCACATACCGCTTGATGATTGACACCTTTTTCAGAAATAGACAAATATAATTATATTGAGTAAAAACGCGACTTGCGGGACATCTACAATTACCGCCACTTGCTAAGACGAAGTAACGGCCCTGTTACTCACGAACAAGATTTTTACACTAAGAGAAAAATTATATTAAAATCAACAAATGTTTCTTTGATGGGTGTCATTAACATATTTACTTAAATCTACATTCTCTTTATTTAAATCAGATAAATAATATTTGATTTAAATAAAGAGAATGTAGATTTAAGTAAATATGTTAATGGCACCCATCAAAGAAATATTTGTTGAGTTTAATAAAATTTTTCTCTCAGTATACGTAAAATACAATGCCGATTTCACACACTGACTCGTGATTGCACGTCAAGGATGATAATTGTTCACTTGCCTCAAATTTCCAAGCAGAAGTAAATGCAGATCTCTTTCTTCCTAATCTTGTTTTTTAATTTAACTTTGCGTGCCGAATTCGGAGAGGAACGGGTGTACACACCCAAATACACACCCACTCACTGCCGATGTATTATTCCACGTTTGTTTAGCACGTGACGCGAAATTGTAAGGCATTCATAATTTAGAACCGCAGTCGAAAGTGGGTCAAAGGTCATGCAAAAATCGATCTGGATTATCCGACAAAACAATTTTTATGCCCGTTAGAGATTTATCGTGCACGCGCACGCACACATGTACGCGCAACAAACGGTGAGAAGATCGATATATCGCGTAGCTATAAATAATACTGCATATAATAAAATGCAGGATGTATAATATTGCAATGCATGATTCTGCACTTTCAAACAATTACGCTTGTAACTTTACGATAAATTTTCCTAACGTGTGGGCCGGAGCGACTAAAACATTGTTCCGCAATTTACGAAATTTTATGACAACGCGTTCTCCGCAGTGGAACAGCCGTGAAACGACGGAAACGAGGCACACCTGATCGACTGGAAACACGCCGATCTTGAGGATGCCCGGTCGCTGTGGTCCCTCGCGATTTGTCAACACAAACGGCTCGTCCCGAAATTTTTAATCGAGAACGAGATACATGCGTGGAAAATAAACTACGTGAACGGGAATAAAGTTCCGCGTAGACGTGAGCAAATGTAGCATACTTGAACGTGTTCGCGGGCGAGCGAGCGCGCGCGCGGAAGCGCCGTAATTTAGATCGCAGTCGCAGCGAGAATCATCTGGCAAAGTATAATCGATTGCGACGGTACTGCGGGAGCACTTCGGCAAGCGAAGAATGCGCCAGTTTGAGTGCTGCGCGCGACACAAGCGCATGGCGATATTAATGCGAGAACGTGCCGCGGAATCTGGATCTGTCGTAATAACAGACGCGAATCGCATCTGTGTTTAACGCATGTGCAATCTCGCGGTTACGTGATACGCTCCCGCTGTTCAGCGGGTGTAATTACGACAAACGGGAAGAAACTTACGCTACACCGCGAGTGAATTGGCGCGAAGCGAGCCAAGCCGAGAATCGCGACGACGCGATCCTTCAAAACGCGTCGGCGACAATGCGCGAGCGAGATATCGTCCCGTGCGAAATTAAAACTCGCCGAGCGTTTTAATCCTCCCTTGCCCCTGCCTTGAAATAACATTTTCTTGATATCGAAATATTGCGGGGCGGTTATGCTAATGAGAAGCCTACGGAAACCGCATTTCCAGCGATAAGAAGCCGTACCGCGTGCAATTGTGCAATTCCGAATCCGCGGTTGCAAAAAAGAAGTCACAGACCTTCGCGGATTCAATAAAGAGAAATCATTATTTTAAAGTAAAATTCAATCCAACATCGTACGCTGCGGAATAAACAAGAAGAGCCGATCGTATCGCCGCGAAAGCATGTTTCCACCACTACGTCGCGAAAGTCGTTCGCGTTCCGTCTCCATTTCCAATTCGATCCGAGCAAGGCTTCGTGTTATTGTCGATACCGCGGCTCAGATCACTTGTTTGAGCTCAGGCTTAAATTGTAAGGAACGGCTTGATGAAAAAAAAGACGGTTCATTATCGTGAAGCTAGTAAGTTCTATGTATATATATGTAAGCAGAGATAGAAAAAGAATTGAAAGGATCGAGCTTTCTTTTCTTTTCTGCTACCTCCTTCAATTTCGCGCCCGTTCACGAATATAACGTGAACAATTGCTTCGGGTTACTTTTCGCTAATTGCACGGAATCCCCAACGTTCCATACGACAGTCGCGAACCATCCTATACTCATCTCGCTGTTGTTCGCGATACGTCCGAGTTCAACCGTCCGAGTCGTGCCTCCTCGCGCTTTCGGCCGAGGTGAGAAAGAAAAATCGAGAGTCATAAGGTCGTCCGGTAATAGATTACGACGCTTTGCGAGACTCTACAAATCGCGCGCGACTACAGCTAGTTATTTTCGCGCCCGGGTCTCTGGCGTCTACCACCCCGCAGCCGATTTGTTAAGCTACACTTATCTACAAGACAAACTCAACGCGAGATAAGGGAAGCGGCCCTGAGGGAGCGTGTGCCTAAATATATTGCGCGCATTGACGATAACGCTGCAAGTTTCCTTCCCTCCCGTCGTGCCGCGAGAAACGTCGTTGTCGTTGTCGTCGGTGCGCACGTGCACGCTCGCCCCCGAAGAAACGAGATAGTCGGTGCCATTGCGAGTGAGCTCCGAAACTCGGCTAATCTCCGGACTAAGTACTATTCTACTGCGGAACACTATTGAAACTTACCCCTACGGGTGAGGAGGAGAGGAGTTAGCGGTACCGGTTCCAGGAGCGAAATTGTTCATAATTTAAGCGTCGTCAGAAAACGCTGCGAAAGTGAGTAATCTATCTGTCTTCATCTCGCGGAAGAATTTCGCGCATACACCGAGAGAAAAACGTTTTGTATTTGCACTATTAACTATAATTATAGAGAAATAATTACTATAAATTATGGTCAACAAAGTCATTTTTTCATTAAAATTTAGTTAATGTTAACGATAATAAGCTTATATTCATGTTGCTATTACCATTTTCCTATTAAAACAAGCAAAAAATATTAGTGCTAAAAATAACTATAATATTACTTAGATCAATCATTTTAATTAATATTACTTAGATCAATCATTTTTTCTCTCAATGTAGACGCATTTATGAAAGACAGAGCGTACTTAACGCACGAGCAAATACAAATGGATGAAAGTTCCGGATAATAGGCTTTGATGTATTCGTATCGTCGCAATTACGAGAACGAGCTGTGAGTTGCACACTGAATTTTGTAAACTTTACAAACTTCTCGCGGAAGATCGATTTTTATTCTTCTAACACATGGATTTCAGCACACACCAAATGCAGGTAATTGATAGATATTCACGAGTATAATTATAAAAACGGGACAAAAATTTTATAACAGACACTGTGTCACGAAAGAAACGAGTTATCTGCACGAAAAGTCGATTCCGCCAATATTCGTCTGAAAATGATTCCGATAAGCGACATCTCCATAGTTATAGTTCTATATTTGCGCTTTTTACACGCGTTTTCATTTATCGGTGGTAACGTTTTTACATCCGGTGACGTGTGTACGTAAGAGATCTCAATCTTTATGAAAAAAAAAAGAAAATAAATCGCCGCGCCTTTTCCTACTTTACGGATTAGAGAATGACGAACGTAGAATAACACGTCGCGTGCTTAGTCCACTGTGCGATGACATTAAAACGATCTTATTGATTGTTTGAAAATAAAGCCGGAGTGTGTACCATTACACACAGCGGTATGGACATGCATGTGCGGGATCTAAAGTATTTTTCTCACCATAAAAAAGCTGACATACCTTTTCTAAACTAAATACGGTATTCAGCTATATCAGGATAATAATATAAAAGCAGACATTTCTGTATATAGACATTTTATCGTAAAGCTACAAGCGTAATCGTCCGAAAATATAGAAATGTAAAACTTCCTTTACTTTGATTATATTTCTATTCTTTTTTCACAAATACCTCTTAGTATACCGCAAAAGATAGATACGTATCGCGCGACTCGAGGGAAATACTTGTGGAGATCGTTCTCCGCGGATATAGCTTCAGGCGAGTAGTTGCAGGGTAGAATCTCATTGCTCGCTCTATTTCAAGCGGATTTTACTCTCAACGGAATTTTGCTATAAGACCTACTCACCAACAATGAGATGCTTAAGACGCACCGCACCTCCACGCTGGCCGCAGACCCGCACGAAATGAACCTACATTTCATAAACGGGTCGTTAGATCACGCATTACACGCGATACTTATCCCAGCGTGTGCGTGCGTGTATGTGTGTGTGTGTTGTATGCGCAACTCGGTCGGGTATCCCGAATAAGTTGCAATCTCGCACATCCATTTTTCATTCGGCCAGGCTATATAGATATACGCGGCGATCGCGACGGTATATACGAATGTCGAAGCGTGCAGAAGCGATAGACAGTGACACGTGTGCATGAGTGCACGGGGTGCAGATGGCAGCAAGGTACATGCAGCGACGTACAATCTAGATGCGGTACGTGCAGCACGGACATACGAGCTGATTTGTAGACGCGCAATCCCGATAACTTTGAATTTAAACCGCGATTTAATGATCCCTTTCGCAGTTCTCGTCTTTTTTTCATTTTTTTTCTTTTTCCATTTTCGAGCACGAAAGAATGTCAAAAGGGAGAAGTTTGCGGGATATGCGGTGACTTCTAATTTCTGCGTTACGCGATACTAACGCGTCATCAAACTTCGCGAAACTCGATTGGACAGATGACTGACGTAAATTGCGTTAAACCAAATTAAAATAAGTTAAGCTAAAAACTGTATGCAAGTCTAAACTGAGCCGGGCTAAAGTTAGATTAAAAACCAGGTTGCTCTCGAGAGATTGAAGAAAAAAGTGTCAAAGAGCTGTCGTAACAGCTGAACATAATGTTAAAAATGGTAGACATTGATGTGAGCAGTATCGACGAGATTGATTATATCGCACTCTTGACGACACGAATAGATATTAAATAATCTCGCTGATTAAAGGGAAAAATTTTGTAATAGATGATTGAAAATATACCTGAATACGGCACGACAACGGTTGATTTCAACGGGCGGCGATTTACGTAAACATACGTTTAGCTTGACCTACAAATTCAATACATACGAATGACGCACGCTCTACATCAGATGTCTCGATTGTTATAGATGCTATTACGAATAATAAACGCGAATACACGATGAATTGATAATGTCGAATTAATCATATTGAAATATTTCGACGCGTCGCTAATTTTCTTCGCCCTTGTCGACAACAGTTTCTAAAACGACTAACTGCACGAACTTTTATCTTTCAGCGCGCGGAAGATAGATATCTTGCATTCTTGTATCACGGATATACCGAAGTTATTGGAGTCTCAAGCTACTTTGTATTCCACGATGCCAGTGTCTCTTGAATCACATAAGGATATTACGTATTTTAATAATTGCCACACCATGCTATCGAGGCGCACAAACGTGCGGCGATTCTAAACGGCTTCTGATAACTACCTGCATCGATAATATGAGATACACGGCGCGATACTGACGAACAGATCGGGTAATTAAGACTACTTCGACGATCTGACAAACATTAAGGGCTCGCAAAGAAGACGAGTTATTTTACAGACGCGGTATCGGATAATTACGCAAAAGCTGACAGAAAGTGTCGAAAAATGGCAGATACACTTGACTACATTATTGTTATAACAAATATGTCCAAAAATTTGACGAATTATTTTGCAAGCTCGCTAATAATTGCGTGATATCTAAAATTGTTTGGTGCTCAAACAAAATTTATTCAGGGCATAATAATATAGTTTCTAATTTCACAAAGAAGAAAATTCTAAGCACGAAAGAATTTCCTTGATAGAACGTATCGACGACTAGGCAATGATAATTTCTGAGCCTTGTAACAGATAACTTCAACATAATCCGCGAATACCAGTGCCGGAAGTCGATTATTAGATCCGCTGCGATCACCGTGACACGTTCGTATGATGCATTTCTGCGAAGCCTTGCCACTCGATATCCTCCTCTCGCGGTAGTTTATCGCGCATCCCCCGGCGCTGCGTCGAAAATTGCGGGGCGCAACGTCGAAGATAAACGGCGGTGCAAGGCGCGTGGGGTGCATAGCGGGGTATATGCTCGTATATACGCGCACACGCTATTTATATTCGGGGCCACGCGTGTACCGCGAAACCAACGATATTGCCTCTCAGCGAGCGAAAAGGGGAACGATAGTCGAGGGGGAGTGGTGTATGGAAACTGGCCGACACGGCGCCAGCCGACAATACGGATTTCGGAAATTAAAAGCTTCCTGTTTCGCGCGCGAGACGGGACTAGGTCGTTGTCTCTTTGGGGGGAAGTCGTGCTTTAACTCCGTCGTTTGACCCCTCGCTACCGCGAATCAGCGCGAAGCCCGGAAATGGAGAGATGAACGAAAGGGATAGTGATTCGTTCCGTGTTAGTGAGCGAAATGCTCGTTAAACGAGTATATTGTACGGCAAAAAGCGTGGCAAAGAGAAAGAGAGAGAGAAACGACGCAAGAGGAATGGACTGATAATTTCGCAAAGCATTACGTATATTACGTCCGTGACGTGCGCTGCATAAAATATCGCGAAATTAGTCGTCCTTGTTTCTACGACCGATTATGAAAGCATAATTTCAGGCAAAGAGAAGATTTAACTGTAAGCAAATTTGTCACTCATCACGTAATGGTATGACTGTGTCGTTGACACGAGCGATTGAGCCTAGCGATTTTCCAAGAGATCAATCTGCGATGCTATTTACTCTAATTTATAGCGTCTACGGAATTCGAGCAGAGGACGAACGCCGATCCACGACGTTGATCGGTGCGCGCGATTCATTTGCGGCCAACTTGGGGCTGCAACTTTGGAATTCGCAGGCACTTTTGCCCGCCGGTGAGAGCGATGTGTTACAACGACACGCATACGTTCGCGAATCGTTACGCGATATCGGTGATTGCACTTTGTTCACTTAGAAGTCACTTCTAACGTGAACATATTTCAAAGAACGTATATTAGCATGTATGTGCGTAAGTTTATCATGCATAGGATATATATTTAATGAATCGCGTAATTTCTCAGCAGATTCTACGAGAACGAAGAGACAGAGTGATATAGTTACCGACGCAATGTTCTAAACTTTTCCATCGCGGCAATGATGAAACTTTTTTCTCGTGTAAGACAATCTATATCGGATTTAATTATTTTTAATCGCGACAAACAAATTACTTGAAATCGCGAAGCCTCCGTATCTAAAAATTACATTAGACACAATTTTCTATTTTTCATGAAGGAAGCGATAAATATTCAGTCTTTCCTTCCTTCTTCCTTTCTATTTCTATTCTCGATATATTATTTTAGCGAACTCAGAATTACGCTTGACGTGGTCAAGCGGCTGATTCAAATTCCCGATACGTATCGCATCGGTGAAAATGTCAAGCATATACTGTAATAGGGAAGAAAAAATTAGGTTAAATGTATCTATCTATAGGGGACACGCGAGACGAGTCTCCGAAAGCTGAACGCCGAAGGCCCGTAAGAGAATCGGCGTGACAGCGATCCGGGTGGAGTTAGCTGAGGAAAATAGTTGGGCACACTTACGACGTCGATTATTTGCATGAGCGTGAGGCCGAAGCTCAGCACGAGGGGGTCAGACTCGTTGCCCACCGGCCGCTCCAGCACGTTGTACGCGTCCAGCAGGTCGTTCAGCAGCCGCTTCTCGTGTAAACCGCCACTTACCAGCCCTGCCCAATTACAATCAGTAGTCAGTCAGAAGTCGCGCGAGTTCGTCACGACGACGATTTCCCTCGTCCCGTCGACGTCGCATCGTCTCGCTTCGGGAAAAACGTAAGAAATGGGAGCGGGATAACGTAGGAAAGACTATCTATCTCTCTATCTCTCTCTCTCTCCTTCTCTCTCTCCTTCTCTCTCTCTCTCTCTCTCTCTCTCCCCCTTCCTATCTCTTTCTTTCTCTCTTTCTCGCTCTTTTCCTTCCTGTCTGTCTCTCTTTCTCTCTTTATCCCTCTTTGCCTCTCTGTCTCTCCGTCTGTCGGGGCTTGAGAAACGTTTATCTTCTTAGGGCTGCGAGCCCAGACCTACCCCATCTACCTACCTACCCTATCGTTCCTATAGCCACCCTGGTCCAAAGTTCTGGACTACTTTTCGCGAATACACAACTTCGTGTTCTCTCTTCCTCTGTCTCCTTTTCTTTCAGTCTTCGTCTCTATCTCCGAGTCTCTTCCTCTCCTTCTCTTTTCTTATTTCTTCGTCGCTTGCTGCCTGTCTCTTTCCCTCAGTAAGTCTCTCTTTTCCACCCCTTCCACCCCTGCTTTCTACCATTACGTCTTGCAGTTTATCTTTCGTGAATAAATCATTCCTTTTGTCTTTCTTTCTTTCTTTCTTTAGACTACGCTACCGGTTTTTATTACACGGCTTTTCCTCTCTGTGTTCGTCTCATCCTTTCACATTTTCTCTTACTGTTCAGCTTTAATTTCTTTCTCTCTCCTTCACTCTCCGTCCTTCTCTCTTCCCCTCTGTCTATACGCCCCATTATATCATGGATAACGAAGTGTTTTGTTCAACTTAGATGCGAATTTGTGGTTCGTGAAATTTAATAACTTTCCAACAATTTTGTTGTTGGCACTAGTAAGTTTAAAATTGACTTATACATCATAACGTACGTATTTGTAACAGATATATCTAATCTCACATTGTATCGCTTTTAAACTTCATAGTGTATTAGATATAAACTTTTTCTCCTGTAATCTTATTTATATTCGCATAATATTTAACGTTAAGAAACGGATAAATCTTCTCATTATTGTCTGGAACGTGTATATGCAGAAGAAATGATATGAAAACTTTCTCTCAACCACTCGGATACGGTACTTGAAATTCGCTCTCTAATGATTCATAGATTAGCTGATAATAGGATGAATTCTATGGATTAATGCAGAGATTAGCGAAGTGTTCGAGCTTTGTAAATAGCTACATCGATATATCGAGAACCTAATACTTGGACTAAAGTTTCATATTGCGGCAGGAATTTATCGACACTTATCGACATCTCAGGAAGTAAGATACCGTGAAGCTGAAGCAACTTAAAGCCGAACAAGTGTAACGGTAATCCTTCGACAATCACTGTACGAAAAAAACAATACCGAGCTACTTACGTTGAAATTTGTGACGATCATAATATAATCGCCATGTGAATCCAATTAATTCGCGTATTCACTTGTACGTGTTGCAAAACATATACAGTTACTGAACGTGGGTTGCATGTAATTCGCGATTTTAACGAACTTTCCTCTCGCTATTTCTCCGATGTTAATTGTCGCAATTATCAGGTTTCCGGATGAAATTCCGTGAAAACGTATCTACAAGTTGGAATTAAACGAAAAGTTTCCGTTCCCGCCGGCTGTAGAAACGTCTTGGCAACGAACAAAGCTTTCTTCCAATTCGATTTCTGTTACAACCGAGAGAAAACACATTGACATTTGCGATACCCCAAACAATAGAATTAACACAAAACTCTATTCTCATCGGCCGAATTTCATCGACAACCGTAAAGCGCTGGCTCGTTGCACTTCGACTCCGTGTCGTTAGCATTCGCGCACCCTCGCGCGCGTTCCCACCGCAGGACGGATAAACTTTGCATTCCGCGCACGCATTTACATCGCGGCACCGCCCACGAAAGTCGGGACAAAGGCGCAAGAATGCGAATTTAAACGCCGCGATGCGTTGCCGCAAACGAGGAAAAAATACTACGTATGACTAAGACATTCACGCCGCATAAATTCGTTGTGCAGACGAGCGCGATAACGAAGGACGATAACGTCTATGTTCCTTTCATACTTTTTCGCGTAAACAAAATCCGCGGCAAATTGCACCGTACACAAAGCAATGTTGCCGGAGTTCCGTGCAAAAATAATAACGACTACTTACGTGAACTACCTTTATTATGTTGCAATAATTTCAATATATTTCCGCGAAAATTACATTCTTACGTCCAGCTGCCAAGAATCCCCCCGTCTTTATCAATATGCCCAGTCTTCGAAGTCGCGAAACATCAAATACGAGTAGATTTCCTTGCAACCGGCGGCATCTCGCCGATATCCCGACGAAATGATGAAAAATGCACGCGCTAGTTTCTTCCCGACGCTTTCGAGAAATTCTCGTTATCCGCGCGGCATCGTGCCATCTTTGCCGGCGATGTAATGAAAACGCCGTAGCGTAAGCCAAATTCTGAAACTGTTATATATACGGCATCCTTGGGAAATATAGCGGATAATTGAATTCATGAATAGTCAAGAGAGAATAGAGCAGGAGGGGGACAAATCTAACGTCAAGACCTTGTCGAGACACTGCGAGAATTTCACCTGTGAGTGTAATACGGGAGTGTGAGACAGAAGCACGAGGATCAAGATGCAGAGTACTTCTTCTCAATATTGCATACAGATCGAACAGAAAACGACCAAGGCAGCCGGAGTTGAGACGTGAGCTAATGAATTTTGCGCAATCTTCTACATTTTTTGACGAAACCGGAAATTCGATTTCGTATGTCGCGAATAGGATCGCGCAGATTCCACTCTGCCTTTCGCGATTATGCAAAAATCTTGTTTTCATCAACTGACAAAAAATCGATTCCTCCCTCGAAATACGGGATATTAATGCTGCAATTCTAAGCAAATATACGAGTAAATCGTAAAATCGTAAAGTCGTAGCTTACGAAAAAAAAAATCGTAGATATTTACGAGTTATCATATGACATACGGTCCGCGTAGAATTGCAGATCTATTCATAAGTTCTTACGAGTCTTACGAGAACAAGTTACGAGTTTTACGATTTTATCTAGAAATTTTGCAGTATAAGTCTTTTTTTAGTAATATTGATCTCAAGTAACATCAATTTCTTATGGGTTGGATACGCATTTATTTAGCACTATTGTTCTGGAGCAATCTGATTGTCTATGCTACTTGTTTCTCAGCAGTTTCGATTTTTATCACTAGATGGTAAAAATCGTTGAAAAAAAAATATGTTTTCAAAATGACATTTTGAAAATAATATAACTGCATTCAGGGGACATCATTTGCTTCATTTAAATAATCAAAAATCTTCTTACTTCAATTTCTAGGATCTGTCAAATAAAGGGTTAAAGTCCAAAGTAAGAAATATAAGAGATCTTAGAGAGTATCTCCTGACTAAAACTGACTAACGCCCGGACATTCCTCGTCTGAGTTCGGAACGCGGCTTAACGATAACATTTTATCTTCCAGTAGAGGTGAGACCTTTAAGTTTCATACGCGACTATTCGCACAGAATTCCGCGGTTACGGTCCCGAGGCGCATTTTATTTCGCGTTCTTCGCGGAAGATCGCGAAGAACGGGCGGTTTTACGGTGCCGAGCGAGCATGAAACGAAAGAAAGGAATCGCTGACACGCCCGGACGTCGCGATTCGCATGATTTTACCCCGGGGAATGAATTCCAGCCGGCTACGATCATCGCGGGAAGCCCCATCGACGAATAAAGTATCGCCTTCCATGAATAGGGACCGTAGATCCTGAACGCAGCCGCAAAAAGGGGTCACGGGGGGATTACTATCTTAAATATTCCTACTTTTATCTAACCACGGAAATACCAAAAAAGGTGCCCGAACACTTTGTCCCCTTATTATCGCCATTATCCTCTTTTTTATGAAAATAAGAACGTAAAAAATTATATATCGTCATTCGATAATCCTCCTATTTTTACATAACGATATCCGCTTACAGATTATCGATTATCAAAAAAAAATATAGTGGGAAAGTAATAGCGTGCTTTAATCGTGTGACAAGCGGCAGATTGAGAGAAAAAGATATACTCTCAGAGTATAATCAGTAAAAATGATCCTGAGCGAATTTAGTAAGAGGAATATTTCAATAATCAGTGAATATTCACTGATTTTCACTTCCACTTTGCTACTTCGTCTTACGTCTCACTAATTTTAATCAGTAGACTTACTTTACTGCAAAATCTGTGTAGTACAATAAATTCGTTCTACATTGTACCAAATTTAATTTTCCGCATTTGTAGCGACGAAATTAATGACTTCCATGTACCTTGCGCAACCGCACGTTTATATGCGGTGACACTGTCTATGTTTGCAAGTAGCACTAATAATGAAAGTTGCCTTTCAGTAAGAACCTTTCAGTGAGAACCTTTCATGAGTTTCCACTGATTGCAATACTATACTTTTAACTGAACCAGTTACAAATATAGCATTTCAGTGAAAAATACACCAAATCTACTTTAAAGAGAGGGTGGTGGAATTCGATAAATGAACAAGACAGTTGACATAATTGCACAGAACGAAACGCGTGCGCAAACACAGCTGAACAACGAGAGCGACGAATTATCTCCGACTGTAAAGGACTATGCAAACAGTTTCGCCGATAAAACCCACGCGCAGGGGAATCCCACATGGAGAACATTAATTCCGGACTCCCGCGTGTGGAACCTGAAGCTCCTTATGGCCGACTTCCACACAATTCTTATCAGGATTTGAATTGTGGTAAGTGCAGGACTCGGTATTCCTCGGGACGTAAATAAAGATCACGTCGGAAGCTGTGCCAAGGTTATCACATCCGCAAAATGGATTCGGGGAACATTTCTTTGCCACAGTACAGCGCCATTCATGAAAATTTTACACTTGCTCGCGGAGCGCTCCATTACACACGGCTCGCCATATATTACCATATAATCGAGCGATGGAAATCGGGAACGCCTGCAAAATTTAGCCCCGGCTCTGCCCGAAAGCCCTTTTGTTATTTTGAGGCAGTCGGTAACGGCAACGATTTTTCGAAATGTCACGCCTGACAACCGACGGAAATTGCACGATTCAATGACGTACACGTTCTGCATTGTTTGGAGCCTACTGCAAATGATCGTATATCAAACAGCCAATATCGAGAGAGTCAATTCACATGCAAATTTAACGCTTCGCAAAGCAAAAAAAAATCTTCCCTTTTCCATTATTTTACATTGTTCTTGACGGTCGTTTGACGAATTCTCCCGGAATATTGACTTTTATCCACGCCGCGGTGGAGAAAGGTTGCGAGCGGGAGACGTCGTCAACGAGTGCGAGAACTAGATAAATCTGACGCTATAAAACAGCTACGCCTGTATCTTATTCATGCCGGATTTTTGCCATAAATCTGAACACAACGCCGTAAAATCTCCAGCAAGGTAGCGGACAATAAAGTATCACGGAATCACACCGAGGAATTCTTTCCTCATTAGATTCTCGTCACGTTCGCACGATTGATGTATGGCTTACATGTACAATCGGTGAAGAGTACAAGTGACAGCGATATTGACACGTTCGCGTGGCGCAATATTAACGCATCGTCGCGGCGCGATCGTGCGGAATCCTGAACCTAATCGCTCGAATGTTCTGCGCAACGGAGATGTGACGTTTGAAAAATTTCAAGCAGCACGTCGCATCACGGAGAATTTGAAGGAGCCGGAACGCAACAACAGCGTGTGTGAGCGTACAAATACATTGAAATACGTCCTCAATTTTGCAGTCATACTTCACGGACTGACGGTCGTACAGTAAACATCCGTGGAGACGACTATGCGCCAAGTTTACATCCTTTATCCTCGACAATGCGACCAAACGTTGATTCGCTGCACGCAAATGCGCATTTGGCACGTCGCGGAACGGCACACGACTTATTTTTTCGCACGCACGCGCTTCTTCGCGATGCAGTCCAATTTTATTTTCGAACGCACACTTTCACGATACGCCGTCAGAGCGGAATTTTACATCAGCCTCTATTCGAAACTGAAAACTGTCTACGAGAGCCCTGATGCACTTATTGTCATCGTGTACTTCCCGCGAACATTACATTTTTACGTGTCACACGTGACGCGCCTTATTCGCGATTTCCCTCCCGACAAATTCTATCGAGATATACCGTAAAATTGACATAGCTTCCGGTGCTCCGTCGAGGCGAATTATTTCACTGAACGTAAGTCACGACCGCGCGCGCACGCTAGTAATTATATCGTTCGCGTGGGTAACCGAAACCGCGTCGATTCGGTTATCAAATGTACACAAGCGCAGTATCTACGCCAACTACGGAACGCCCGCGACTCCACCAACGGCATTGTGGGTCTCGGCGAGCGCCGCGAAGCGGTGCCGAATAATTGGAATATCACAATGGGGCGTTGTGCATCGCGATCCCAACAGATAAGGGGTCAACGCGAATCGATCTTATGACAACGGCCGGTGATTTCACGGCCCCCGCAGAGTTTACCCCCCGACGCTCGGGTCTGACTTTGCGGTTGGTTTACACGCAAATTCGCTATCGAGACGCAGTCGTCACGGTGCCCAGCTGTGTCAGCCGACGTGGATTACGGTCGTCATAGTAAACGTCACAACCAATTATGCGGCGAGACAAATATTGCGTAAACGCCGGCAACAATGTCATCGTTAGAAATGGAAATCGTAACCTGGCTAACTTGCTCTTCAATATCGTGATCCGAAAACAACGAACTCTAAATTCTTCCACGCAACAAAATTATTAGCTCCTCCTCGCGCGACGTCCAAACGATTATTTTCAAGTGAATGTATTCCCACTCACGGGGAATACAGCGCGCAAACGAGACACAACTCTGAAATGCTTCGATACTTAATTTTTTGCTCAGGCAAACACTGGAGAAAATATCACGTCGAAAATAGCGACGTTGTCTTCTGTGTTTAGGTTGGCGATTCGATAAGGTAACTCGCTACAGAGATGTGCCCGAAGAACGTTTGCGAGGATATATCGATATAAACATTTTTGCTTGTTTGCCGTGGAGAACCTACTTCGAAGTATTGATATGAGATTTCAACAGTATTATGATATGTACGCTCTTATAACGTAAATAAATATACAAGTTTTATCACAGAGACATCAACAAGCGCTACATGCGTTGCAAAGAATCGTCATCTCGGGAAGAAAAATAGTGTTTAAGGTAAAAGTATCAATTCCCGAAAATGTACAGTGAATTGCAAAATGATTTAAACACTATGAAGCTAAGAAGCTCAAAACCGTCAAAATTGAGAGTCATTACAAACGTGTGTATGTGTGTATATGTATGTAACAGGCCTGCTCAGTAATTATATTATTAATTATTATTAATATTATTTAGTGTTCTCAATAATTGTATAAGTCCGTCAGAAATGACTTTCAATTTTGACAAATTGTTAAATTCCCAACCTCATTATGTCTAAATCGTTTTGCAATCCACTGTATTGAATCCTAGACATTCTTATTATGTTCCGGTCTTTAAAAACAAATATTTAAATTTTCAACATATAATATACGTATATATTCAATATATATATATTTTTTTTTTTAAAGTTTAATCTTTTGAAGCACAGGACTTTCGAAATTCTAATAAAATATTTATATCACATGTCTAGAATGACAACTCAAGAGATCATTCCTTTTTGAAATTAATTTTTTCTATTTTTGCAATAAAATATTTCTATTCCTAATCGTTCTTTAGTCTTTACCTTATACTTCTTTCTTAGACAATTATCTATACAATTATCTATTTACGCTACAGGAGATATTAAATAACGCAACATATGGCTTCTTTTATTACAAATTATGAAATATTTAACACTGTATTTAGGTAATCTCACAATGAAACCACTGTTTAAAGGATTAAACATTTGTATTTATAAAGACCCAAGCAATGAGAATGTCCAAGATTAGATACGTGTCCAGACATTGGTACTTTTACACTATGCGAATATAGGACTTTCAATTAAAATACTTATCGACTGGCAGAGAAACGGAAAGAGAGTCTAATTTGCGGTGCAACTTGGTACGACAACAACGGCGAGCGTAAAAATCCGACAGCGAGCATCGCTATTGCCGAATTGTTCAATAGATTCGATCGCGATGCAAAATCCGCCCTTGTTTCGAGTGCTACATCAGCTAAGCGGTCGATTAATCGCGCCCAGTCGCAGCGGCGCGCTTAATTGTCGCGATTGCGGCCGGCTCGTTTAATAAATCACAAGCCGATTCGACGTCGGGTGAACTCACGCGATTGCGTTAGCATCTCATTACTGGCGAGCGTCTGTAATGAGCCCATGATAATTGAATTTCGGTGCCGGTGAGTGCGTTTTCCCGCACGAAATGTATATACGCACGAAATGTATGTATCGACGGGCCCGCTCATTCATAGGTCAACACATGTCGTTATCGGGCATAGCGTATGTCACACGACGTCGCGAAAGTGCAACATAATGAAAGCCCGTTACGTGACACGCGACAGTTCAACACAGCCCGCCACCGACGCAGTGGCCGGCAATTTATTCGATTATTACTTTTTAAACGCGACATTACACGTGCCGTACTTATCTATTAGTTAGATACGTTCACGCGACCCCCGATCATTGTTTGATTAACGAAAATTAAATCCATTTAATTGCGAACGTATTCGCCCGCCTTGTTTACGCTCGCACGCGATAAATACCGATTCCGCTGTCGCGTTCCCTTCAATTAAATCGATAGAGTGTAAAATTGCATACAGTTCTCATAGATCTGTTCCCCTATACTTAGATTAAATCTTTGTCTCAAATTAGATGATCTGTGAATGTGGTTTAGTTTTAAGTGAGATCGATAAAGTTAAAATTCACACACGGTCAGAATTTTATGGTAAAAGTTACTATGGAATTTTGTAATTTTTTTTGTTTTTTGTAGAATGGGTCGATATTCTGCAGTAACTTATTATCTTTTAGTTTCCATTACCATACATTACCATTTATATTTCAGAAACTGCGAAATGTGCTATTAAAAAATTTTTCTGGCGAGATTTACTATGTATGTCAGCAAGATAGTCCTACTGACAGTCTATTCCTGTGTACTACTAGAAACAAAATAAAACTGATTTATAATGAGAAAAGAGAAAAGCTATATTCTCTCCGCGTATATATAAACTCGTTATAGATTTGCCTACATTATCGTCATCGAATCGGTCAACTTAGATGGAAACCCCCCAACAATTTCAGCGTCGTCTGCCAAGCTATAAGGACAACACCAACGCGCTCCACAAACAACTGTGTAATCTTCTCAGACAAACCGTCGGACTTAAAGAAAACCTCCCTGGCATGATGCAATCGCTCGCAAAGCCTCCGCACGAACTGTCAATTTCTCTTTCCAGTGCACTTAAACTGGTTGCGGGTCCGCGAGCTCGTTGCCGAGCGGAAGTCACGTCCACGCGAGCGAAATCGATTAAAAACTTTTCTTGCTCGGCACCGCGCTGACGCCGCACCCTTGACAGCTGCCTCACTCGCGAGGATTGCGCACTAAGAAAAAGAGAGAGAGAGAGAGAGAGAGAGAGAGCCGCACTCTGAGAGTCGTGAATTCTCTTGTAAGCCAACACCCTCGGCAATCGGATGTGTGCAATCAGAAGGGAACTGGCCAGCCACGCTCGACTACACCGCGATACTATCAGATAGGCAGAAATAACGAAGGATCTTATTTTCTCCGGGCAGAATCCCACCCTGTTTCAAATGTTATCACGCTCGGTGTCATCGAGAGGGAAGACTTACTTCAGACCGAGGGTTGAACTTTTGAAGAACTTTGATATATAAAACGAAAATGTTTGGCAGGAGATAATTCGTACGATCGGAATCGGATTTTGTTCCTTTTTCTATTCGATTCTTTTCGATTTTTATTTTCGTTTTTTGTTCTTTCAAACGATAAGATTCGGATTCTTCTTTGGGTTATTTCCCCGGTAACCATAGGCACTTCTGGACACCTTTCCAACTAGGTTCGTGGTTCGTGAACGGAATTCTTGCCAGGAAACTTGAGTCTTTACCACCCGACGCTCGTGTACGCCACGATCGACTTCGCTTCTCTACGATGAGATCGCGTCTAAGGAACGTGAATGTTCTCCAAAGTAGATTTCTAGCTAGTCCGGCTTCGGATGGCGAAGTCGAGTGACTTGCGCGAGATGTCATGGATACGCGAATGGGGAGGTAGTTCACTTAGAATCCGAGACGAGCACGAGCCGAGATCGCGGAGCTCACGATTGCGTTTAAGGAAACCCGAGAACAATGATGTTCGAACGAACTGCGTTTCATTAAAAGTCGAAAGGAAGAACGAACGATACGGAAGCTTGCGAACGATATAAATCCTCACATGATACCTTCTCACGGTATCTTCACAATATTTAACGAAAGAAACTAAGTAAAAGGAAATGGATTTGATACGTAACTACGTATTTACAACGGGAAAGTCAACAAGTAATTCACGAACAATTGCAGAAAATGAAACGAGTGAAATATTAGCCTAGAAAATATGCTTACTTCTCAACGCAGTCTCCTTTTATATTAATATATTTCCCGAGTCGAAATTTTCGTCCCACATTAACTCCGCAATTTCCGTCCAACTTGAAAAGTTAATGTAAAAAACCTCAAAATTTAACAAATAATTACTTACAGTCATCTTGAGTCTTAATAAAAAAACTCATTTCAGTATTTTTTAATGTTTAATTATCTTAACTTTTCATTTGCATTGAATTTTCATTTCTTATGTCAATAAATGATATACTAATTATGTGCAGATAACTTACTCAGTTGCAGATAGAATATGTGAAAGATAAGCAAATATTAAATAATATACAAAATAAAATTAAATAATATAAGATAATATAAGATTATGAATAGGCTACGGAAGAATATATGATGGAATTTAAAAGAGCTGATAAGAAAGAAGCTGTAAAGATAAAGATTACAGTTACGTGTCCAATAATGCTGTTTATCAATAGAGATTTATATTTGTTTATCAATAAAGATTTATATTTTCATACAAAACTAGATAGAAGTAAAAGCAAGTGTTAGCAGATATAGAAAAGATCGTATTCGCTATTGATTATTGGATTTAAACAAATCAATTTTTGCAAGATATACATTATATTTTAAAGCCGGCATTCGTAGTTGTAATTTATATAGAAAATCTTTGATTCAGAACATAATTGACTACAGATTGATATTTATGTCTCGTTATTTGGCTATTTGGATCAAAGTTTCTGGTATAAAATGATAATAAGTATAGTTATACAGATTAATCGTAAATTAATAAAGCTACAATTATTTATCAGATAATAACAGACTAAGAATACCAGTCTAAATTTCGACTCAAATATTTCCCTATTCTCGGTAAATTCGTCCGTTAAAGACAGAAAGTTCCTGCTAAATAAATACCTTGAAATATACGATGTATCGCTGTCCGTGTTCCGACATCCTTCGTCCAGCATCTTAGCTGTTCCCATCGTGACACTAGCATCTGACACTGGCACTCGCGTAGAATACGATTCGATCGGAGAATTTGTGTTAAATAGCGCGATGCCGACGGATTAAATGTTTCAAGAGTCAACGGAAAGTTTTAATCCTCAATGTATGATAATTAACTCACCGGCACACGTACTGTGCGTCTCGCCGGCTCAAGACGCAATGAGAACATTCGAGAGCATACGCGACGCACAGAGGTGAGTAGGTATGTTAACCGCCTTACCGGTATGTTTTGTTTACTCGCGCTCGGCGGCTCAACGGTGCGCGGTGAACAATGGAGAAGTGGGGAGAGGTGTCTACGCGGCTTCGATACTATTGCGCGTAGCGTACATTTTTTCAACCGAGTTATTACGGGTCGAGCCGACGAGTGACGAGCGCGCTACGACGCGGAGCACGTGCCGGTGAGTCCGTTACAATTCTCGTCGGGTGATCAACATTTTCGTCGGCCTCCTGAGATATTCAGTCGTGTTCTCGTGTTAATTAACACGCGTTTCTTCGATCATCGTATCGCGAGTGTCAGTGTCAGTGCCACAAGTGAGTATCCGGATTGTCACGATGCAGCCAGAAACAGAATGCCAGGACATCGAGACAGCAAAACATCATATATTTCCAAGTATGTCACGAATCGTTTATTATGCATATTCACGATTTTAATTCGATAAACACTTGATAAACTTACCGAGGATACAGAAATACTCGAGTCGAAATTTAAGCCGGCATTCACGTCATTATTTGAAAACTAATAATAGCTTCATGAATCTGGTTATTTGTCGACCTGTATTTATATACACATTTATTATATTATTTTACACAAGAAAAATATTGATCTAAATAACCGAATATAACGGTCTATAAATGCGAATCTATAATTGTGCTCCGAATCAAAGATCTGAAATAATTTACATCTAGGAATGCCGGTCTTCGAATATAATGTATATCTTACAAGTGTTGATTCACATCTAATAATGCTTCTTTGACCACGCTAGTCCGATTTTGCTAATACTCATCGACGTCTTTGTTTAATTCTGTTTAGTCTTCGTTATTGTACTGAATCTAAAGTTAATCGATAAACAACTATTGATAAGCAGCATTATTGGATACGTAACTGTTATTTTTACTTTTTCAGCTTCATATCAGCTCTTTTAAAAGCTACGAATCTCATCCCAACTTCCATTAAAAAAAAGAAAAAAAGAAACAGAAAAATAAAAAAACAGAAAAAGAAAAATAAATCAGAAAGAGATGAGATTAATGTGTTATTCTTTTTTTCATTTTCTCATATCTTAATCTTTATTAAATTACTAAAGTTTTTGGAATAACTACAAAATAAATTAATTTTAAACTATATATATTTTACAATTCTACATACACTTGTATAGTCACCTATTATCTGTGATGTATCTTTTTCTCTGAGTGCGAGTGGTTCGCACAGTCTAAGAGTGAAATTTAATTAAAATATATTGAGATAATATCGCGTAAATATTAAATAAATAAAAAAATAATTTAAACAATTAAAAATAGGAAAAAGTTAAGAAAATATTAAATAATTCTTGAAGAAAGATTTCTTCGAACTTTTCTAAAATAGAGAAAACAGTGAACAAGCGCCTGCGGCATCAAGGTAAGTCAATAGTTTGTACATTTGGGGATTCTTCATTGACTCTTCAAGTTCGACAGAACTTGTAGCGTTAATGCAAAATCAAAATTTCAACTCGAGTAAACCGTCTCAGCAAGTCTTCCTTTAAATCTCCACATAGAGAAAACGGCATTCACTGACCTGCTAGCTTAACGAAATTCGCAAACTTAATATAAAATCTAAATTTCGCGTCAGATAGTGCTCCAAAGTATATTATACTTCGGAGTTTGTTTGCGACTTATATATTTATGTATGTTGACTGACCTTCGTATTTGGAGAAACGCGTAAAAAGATCGAGTTATACTTTGTGGAAAAGTGTAAAGTAAATCTCCCCTCATACTCCGCACAGTGTTGTGGTGGTTTCAGAAATCCTGCACTCTTTCGATGTGTACAAGAGAAATATTTTTGTTTAATTTAACTTCACGCTTTCAAAACAGAAGATTTAATTGAATTACGATGAGAAACAAACGACTTTGTTTTCTTGTATTGTCGGATTAGGAGTAAATATCGCAATTGACGTTTCACACCGTTCGATGAAGTCAATCGTTTGTTTTACAATGAAGGTTGTTTTAGTTCTAATTCCTCCTAGTTTCAAATTTATTTATGAAAATGCACGCGATCGCACACACTTGGCATGCAAAATCATAAACGCTCGATACATAAATATTCGTGACGCGCCGGCTCGCGCGAGATTTCAAGTTCGATATGAAACAATTAACGACTAATTTGATTTCAATCGTTATTGTGTGCGCCGAGGGCTTTGCAATTAAACAAATCCAATCGGTAAGCACGCTGCTTTAATTGCGAGCTCGGCATCGTCCATCGATGATGCCAATTATAATCGCGACTTGACACGCCTGCGCACGCCCTCTAGGCATTAATTAATACACTCTATCGGTATAATTGATGGAAATCGGGCTTTCGCGAACGATTCGGCGGCCCCTTTCGAACTTTCGCGCCGCGTTACTTCGCAAATCGAGTTCGATTAATTCTATATTAGTCGATGGCGCACGCAAGTGTTCATTAGTCGCGCGACAATGAATTCAACGCGTATATGAGTGTCATAAGAGACACTCCGAATCATCGAGTTGCAAGCTCGAGCTTTTCAATTAACAAGTTCCATACGCTTAAACAAAGGTGTTCAATTCGAGTCCAACCGCAAAAAATTACACCGCACTTTCGGTCGAGTCTGCTCGTCGAAATTGATCAACAAGGAAATGTTGTTATTACTCGTGGAAATTGAAAATCACCGGCGCCAATATGCGCGTAACGGGTAAAATGTGTATTTATTTTTCAGCTTGTTTAACATTGGAACAAATAATCATCACAGCTGTTTCTCACATTTAATCATTTCACGTAACTATTTTTTATCCCGCTCGTCTACCGCGATACAAAGCTGACTTGTGCGCCGCTACTAACTACAATAACTTGTTTATGGTAAATCTGGCGGAAGGATGTGAACTAGGACGACGTAATTAAAAACGATGTTTATTGCATTGAAAAAAAGTCGTGCGCTTGCGAATTCTCCTTTACGGTTCGTTTACGTCAGCCACCTATACAAATGCGACAACCCGCGTGACGTCACTCGTTGCAGGGAAAGATGTAAACGTAACGATATTATATATATGTAAATTATATATATATATATATATATATATATATATATATATATACATATATATATATATAATAGAATGTATGTTTCCTATAAATTCCTAAATCCTTTGACTGGCCTGGACGAAATTTTGCATAGTTATTCTCGAGGATCCTGCGGAAAATATAAGCTTCTGTAAAACTTGAACACCCCAATCCCATCCTGATTTCATCCCCTTAACTTGCTGATAATATAAATTTAAATGTTCTAGATATAAGAATATATCTCTCGATGCCGTGTTCCTCTGTGTCGTCTTTTCATGTCACGAAAATATCACTGCAAAAAACGTCACTATGAATCCCATTTCCGCGAATGTGATGTAATTGTTTTTTGTTTTCAAAGGAAATTAGATAGTAAATCTTGTATATTTAAAATCGACACGGGTTCGGATGTTTCAATTATTAGTAAAAAATTAGTTAAAATTCCGAGGAAGTTAATTAAAATAAAAGATAGTTGTCTTTCTTATTCAAGAAAAGTAGTAGAATAACTTATGAAATATCTTACTCGTAGAATAACTTATGAAATATTTTCCAAGGATAGATACGCGTTTTTTTGTACTTATTTGTTACTTCAATTACATGCATGTAACTGACAAATATTTGAATCGGTCAGTTTGTCGGTTATTCATTAAACGGTTTGTGTCACATTTTCTTCACAAAAAAGGACTTGTCTGCAACGCGCACGAAATTAATTCCGTTCTCGTTAGTACGGTACTTGCATGGTTGGGCTGTGACCAGGAACCGATCGGCCTCATTGCCGTTTAATTACTTCCGAGGCTGATAGTTTCGATTGTCGAGCGAGAGGGTGCGATGATTCTCGGAGCCGCGGTTAATGAAACAAACGAACGATCCCGCATTATTCTTAAACGCTCGCTTCCTGCGTCTTGCACGTTCACCGTGCCAAATCAGATTTGCAAAGACGGATGAAAGGAGGAGAAAGAGTTCCCCGTGAAAAGATACGCGAGAGAGAAAATATATTACGCGCGTTCTGCCGCGTCAGCGATTACATTCAAGGTTCCGCGTCGTTTTGTTATTTTCTACTTTTTATACGCGTATACAAGCAGCAGCGGATACGTAATGTAACTGATCGGTCGAGAACGATCCCAAAAAAGTCGGGAGTTATTAAATTAACCCGCAACCCCTCTTATCAGGATTTACCTCTCTCACTCTTCGTATAATCGTGCGTTCCAGCGTCCTTTAATAAGTTTACCGCGATGTCCAGCGCGGTAGGCGCACACTCATGTCGTGAAATAATTGAATAGCCAGAGCTTATCTCATCCGGCGAGATCATAAACGCAATTTACGTCTTCAGTGACGCGTGACGATCTGAAGAGCGCGGCCCGGAGACCTTCGTCCTGATAATCCCGCGGGATTTAGACGTTAAATACACCGGCGCGCCGCTTGCGGAAGGGATCCAGCCGTTAAATAAACCGGCCGGAACGGCTGTGCGCCGCTTAATCATCGCTGCGGGTATTGTTGCGCCGCGTACTTGACGAAATTACCGACTGCAATTATGAGCACCGGTCGAACTTGATCAGTTTCCGGCTACCAGCGAGCGGTAATTGATTTTTAACGAGTTCAACAATTCCGTCGAGGATTCCCGGCCACGGAATCCTGGCAAAGCGCACGCGAATGTGGAACATACGAACACGCCGCGCACGTGGCCCTCTGAACGCAAATATATCTAAATTAATAAAAACTAAAATGTTGAACGGAATGTTACCGAAGGAAGCACACGGAATTCGTGCTCTTCATTTTCTTCGAAGTCGAGGAAATCTCTGCACGCACAGTGCGACGAGCGACCTGTTAATAGAATTTTTTATCGTTTCGCATTTAAGCATAATGATCAGTATTGATTGCTGACAACAAAAATTACCACGCAAGGAGTTGCAGTGCAGTGAGATTATTTGAAAGGAATTATTTAAGGATTAATGATACACGACGTTAATATTTTTAATATCCAAAGTACAAGAAGAAAGATTGCGTTCTTAATTCAATATCAGAAAGATTAGAGGATGTCGGTCATCCCCTTCGTCTTACATCATATCGACATTGACGTAAAAATAAAAATGAAAGATATCAATACAAAAAGGAAGCATCGATCATTCTCCTTGACAAGATAGCAGAACTCGCAATTAATAAGCATTTAGATGTCGCAGAAAGAGAGAGAGAGAGAGAGAGAGAGAGAGAGAGAGAGAGAGAGAGAGAGAGTCGCCTATAAATTTCTCTTTCAATTACAATTCTCATTTTTCTTAATCGCCGCGCGACTCATGTTCATAAATTCATCGTACTTACAGCCGGTGAAATTATACGATCGGAAAGTAAATCGAGTTCCGACGAACGGTATTACCATAAATCATACTTTATAACGAATCTCATTTAACGGACGCCTTGGTTTTGTCGGAAACGACGTCACGTAAATAATAAAACTGCGTGTCTTATTCTTCATAAGCAAAACTATTTCTCTTTTTCAAGGAAGAACATTGATATTTATTGCGAAAAATAGATTGATAATCCAAAACATAATCGGAAACATTAAATTATATTAACAGAATTTTCGCCTATTTGATTTGATTGTCTCTTTCACACGTTTAAATTACTATCGCATTACGTCACGAAGACTCAAGTGTAGAATGAACTATATTGAAAAGTGAACGTCTGTCTCAATTGCGATTTTCATCTCTCCTAATCACGACACGAATCGTATTCATTGAGCGTTAAATCGCGCGCATAGCCAACGGAATCGAGTGATCGAGTTGGAAATCGCGGCTACGATGTTGGGGATTACATTTGATTATACTTTAAAATAGATTTCTCACAAACTTGAGTCCGTTTAATTGCACCGCGTGAGTGAAGGAGGAATTATAATTTTCTATTTTCGCGGTGCGCGCGCGACGATGAAGATGAGATCTCGCGGGCGTGTCGTGGAAAGCCATTACGTTTCCGCTCGCCACGTAATCGGGGAAATGTTCATTCTCTACGACTATAGGATAATGTTCGTCGTATCTGCCACGAACGGCAAGGACAATCCTCTTAGAGCACTTGAAAAGGTTCAAATTGAATCAAAGCATGATCGGCCAGATACGATCACGACTCGATTTCATTACAATGCGCGTACGTTCTATCACACGTGATAGCGGTAATAACAGTACCGTCGCTATCGTACCTACAAGCGCAGTCTTTGAGAAAGCTCTTTGACGCTTACGATGAAGCTCGCTTAAGTTCTTCGAACGTCCCACATAAAAACATGATTTCTGTTCCCCTTAGTCGCGCTTTTTGTGCTCTCTTGGGAATTTTTCTTTCTTCCCTGTCCTCCTTTATCGTCGAATCTCGAATGGAGTACTCTAGAGTTCCTCAAGTCGTTCCTTAAGATATCGTGCGCATTGTAGGGAGGAAATGAATAAATGAGTGAGACAGAAGTTACAGCGTGCTTTGTCATTTCAGTCTTCTCTCCCACTCTTACTCACGTCACCCTTAAAAAACAGGATGCAGACCAATCAGGAATCGTCATGATTAGTCTCAACTTTGACTAGAGGAACTCTGTTGTAAATCTCGTTGTGAATGTGCAAACATTTATGAAAACAAAAGATGGAGAGACCAGTGTGAGATGGAGAAGCAATTACGCTGCGCTAAAAAGAACAGATCCAACGTCTTCGTTGTGATACATTTTGCACGCACGAGAGCACGAATATATTGGATATCAATCGCGCCATGTAACTTAGCGTTTCGTATTCGAACACGATGTGGCTTCGTGTTTTAATCGACCCCGCGGGATGCGGACGAAACTCTACCACGTCGACGTCGTTCGCTTGATTTTTATTCGCGCTCGTTACACAACGAGAAGCCCGCGAGTGATGTTCCGACCGGCGTAAACTCCCATTTGATCGGCGCCTCTCGCGAGAACGAAATGGAAAACGGCCAAGTATTTTATCGACTGGCTCACCCTAAAATTTCACTTCGCAATGACTTCCGGCTATATCGCGCGCGTATCTTTGGCGCAATAAATCATTCGGCCGCTTTTCAGCATCGCGCAGCCGGCCGCGCTTTAGCCGGTGGGCACGGATATTACTTCAGAATTCCGCCGTCGACGGTAAGTTTGTCCTTTCAGCGGCCTATAGTATCGATCATGGTTAGCGGACGGTTCACGAACCTCTCATTCGCGACGGGTATAATTCAAAAACGTCCTCGAGCATTTAAAGTGGCAATAGCCATTTATAATTGGCGAATTATGGAAGTAAAGTACATTTAATTAACGTAGCGTTTAATGTTTTATTAACAACTGGCTGTATGTCTGTGTGTGTCTGTGCGCGTATGGAATGATTTTTAAGTAAGCCACCTATTAATTGATTTACCTATTAATCGAGTCGTTTTACTCAACGATTACAAGCCAGTCAATTTTTACCTTCAACTTGATATTTCACTGGCATTCTGTGCGACCACTTTTCGTAAAAAGGGAACACTATCCAGCTCCTTTCCTCCTGTTTGCGCTTGCATCGCACGAGCCAGTGCGAAAAAATGCTGTCTATGTCAGCAATATTCGAGCAAAACGTTGCAATGAGGCGTTTACAGAAAAAAAATTAACCTCACGTGCCACGCTCAAGCTGTATGATACGTCCCAAAAAATGTCACGCTCCAATTACTGACGTGACGTACGAGATCCACGAAACAATAGAGCACTCGATGCTCTCCAATATGGTTGCATATCGAGCTACGACTAATAAGAATAAATGGCGAACTTTTGTAATATCTATACTATTGTAACTTTTTTATATCAAACAAAATTTTTCCGAACACACAGCGACGTCCGCGGGAAAAGATAGTACGCGAAAATTTAATAGCTCGTTGATGTCGATCAATAAAAACGCTACGAAGTTATCACACACGCCGAAATTAAATTGTTTTCTTGTCGCATGATATTTACACGGGCGGTAAAAATGGGGATAACTGTCTCTCTTGAACGGAAATTGAATCAAAATTGCAAGCGCGTGTAGCAAAATAAATACTAAAAGAATGCGAAATAAAATAATTGACCTGCTGGTTCTCCCCGTCGGAAGGGGTGGAGGAGGTTCTCGAGAGTTTAGCTGTAGAACATGTCACTCGACCTGTCCCTCGCGCAACGTAATTGCGACCTTCTAAAATGAGTTTAATACATCTCGCGTCGCACAGTCCTGATTACTTTTTTCCCGTTTTATTTACGTCCCCGTAACGAGTCTTGCCAATCTTCCGGCGTGCATCTAGCTGCGGGAGAGCTCCTCCAGTATGTTACAAGACAGTTCGCCCGTAACGATCAGCGTAGCCGGCCAAAAACGGGAGCCTTCCGCTCGAAAGGCAGCCACCGGCGTAAAACGAGGACGCGCAATTTAATTCCGGAAGCAAGATTGAATCTCGCAACGTATGTGCCGCAAGATGCTCCCACGTCGCGTTCCACCCGTTACATGCAGTTACGTCCTGCCTGCGCGATACGTAAACGCGGGTGCGATACCGCTACGTATGTAACCACGAGTAATAGCGCGCTATAAATAGTTGAGCTAGATATTTTTTGCAAATAAGAAGGGTTGCGCAGCACTTTGCTGAGCGAGAAGATCGTCGGGTGAAAAATACGAGAGAAAATCGCTCCTGCCATTACAGATGAGCAATAAACGCGAGCATCGCTAAAGGGAATTCCTTTGCCGCTCCGATCTATAATTTCCTTTTTGACTATCGATTACGCTGGATGTTTAATTAATCCTCTTTTTGTGCCGGAGTACCGCGTACATCTGGCGAGTGGACAAGGAACGGAGAGCAAGATAAACGGAAAGCTTGGCGTGCATGTTGTACACGGGCGAATCTTGGCGATACTTTCCTTCCGTCAATTCGCGTCGTAATGGCTAATCTACTGCGACGAATCCGATGAATCGCGCGCGAGATGAATGCGAGCGAAACAGTTATCCGGCAATAACGGGATTAATGCGCGATTTATCATCGTCGCATTACTTGGAAACATACTGCGACGCGATATCCAGCGCAGCGTACGCGCGCACAAGAATGATTGAGAACTCCGCGCGAACGGCTAGAGAATATTATCTCTGTTCGACGGGAACGTCGAGATTATATCACGTGCCGCCTTCGCGAATAAAACACTCGTGCATGGAGGGCTTGGCATCACTCGATTATACACGGTAATATACACCGAGGAAAAAGAAAATCGCGGAGAAAGCTGCTGTTGCTGCGTGTTACAAGTAAAAATAAACTCATCGAAGGTTGATAAATTTTTTTTTCTCACGTCGTTTCCACCGTAACGTTACAGAACACTGTTAATTATGTCACGTGGAGACACCGTATGTATATGTGTGCATGTGTGTACGCGCGAACGTGTAAAGGCGATGATACGACGCGGCGCGTTTTCTCCCAGGGAGCTTATTATGTATTAATACTTTACTATTCGAACGCGTCACGCGGCGTGGAACGCAGTATAAATGTTACCTAATAACAATAACGAATCGTAATGCGTTTCGTTCCGCGCTCGCGAACAAGTAGAAAGTACAAGTAAATAGTTAAAAAAGTATGTTACCTCGGCCGCGCTACAATAAACGTCGATCCACGCGCGCGCGCAAAATCGATTGGTCGATTTTCATTTCCTCCCTCGCCTCTTGGAGCTGTGCCCCCTCTACTCTGCCCGTCGTCCCTGCGTCCCTCTTCGCGGCGAAGGCTTCAAAGCCTTCCGTCGTTATCCGCTGAATATTATTACTTTGCCTTCTTATTAACGCGATCATCGGAAGCGTAACAGCTGCTGCGTAGACGCGATTTCCTACGTGAACGTTCTCTCTCTCTCTCTCTCTCTCTCTCTCTCTTTCTCTCTCTCTCGCCAGGACATAAACTTGTACTATAATTACCGCCATAATCCAAGGTATTCATTGCGCACAAAATCAATAACCATCACTACACTGTGGTTGATGGTCGTTGATGGGTACCGTAAAAGGTTTATGGTACACGACAACGGAGAACTTTTACGCTTCACTCGCCGAGAAGGCAAGTTCGGCTGACACGCCGCGGCGATAATGTTGCGAAAACTCACGCATCATTCATCTCACGACATCTTGAACGATAAGTCTCCCGGGATTAATCGTACGTTGTACAGATTCCGTCTGTTTATCGGCGAAGAGACACCCTTCGCGAGACACACCCGCGCATCGGTGGACCGATAGCGCTGGCCGAAACATACACACACACACACACACACACACACACACACACACACACACACACACACACACACACACACACACACACACACACACACACACACACACACACACACACACACACACACACACACACACACACACACACACACACTTTCTCTCTGTCTCTCTCTCATCACTTGGAAACGTTGTTCGCGCTTTATACTCGCTATTGTTCCGAACGCAATCGTCCGTGGCTGCGATTGTCAGAAATAGACGACGCAGCGATGAGGCGGTGTGAATAGACTTTAACTATCCCCCAAATCGCTCGTGTAGTATATTCTGTACACACTCATGCCATATTCCGAGACAATGGCGTTCCTCGTTTCGTAGCACGTTGACGACCGTATAATCAGGTACTGTTATATATTCTCGTATATTTCATCGAATTACAACGAAATGTTCGATTCGCTTTTTGACGCCAAATCTGACTTGACTGCACTTGATGGAAGCAAATTATTCATCAACCGAGAAATTGCCGTAATTGATCCTTCGTTAGCATTAAGACAGAAAATCGAACTCTCTGATTAACCCAATACTTATCTTTAAGCTGGAGTCTCGTTACTTATCCTGAAATATATATGATTCCAGCAAAAATCTAGATTGTTATGCCGTAAAACGAAAGTATGGCTGTATCTATATACCATGCACGCGCAACTGTGCAAATAAGCGAGTAATCTTTAAAGTTCGACAATATTTCTCGGATAAACCGTTTTTTAAAATCAACCGAAATCAACCGAAATCAACCGAAACTCGGACTGAAGCACGAATTAGCTGTATCGACGTATTATCCTGCGAAAGGTTACGAGCGACACAACGAGGGGCTACCGTTGCCCGGCGACGATACAGCTACAGACCAAACTTGATTCCCGAAGGGGAAACTTGGGACATTTGACCACCAACTTAACAGCCATCTGGCCAAGTTACTCCCTACGAATTCTACCATCTGTTAGCAACACTCTTCGTAAACATGTATTTTCGTACCGTGAAGTGGCGAGTGGCCGAACTCGAGCACGTGTCTCCACGGGGCGTTCTAACGGATTTAACGTTTTAGTCTAAAAATTGCGTGCGCTCTCTCTACCTGTTCTATAAATTCCCCTTAAACTTCACAACGAATTTTCCTTGTGAAAGAAGTGCAATCAGAAATAATAGATGATAACATATACTTTTGAGCTTAATAAGGGAATTGGGAATTATTGGATTTCTACGATAATAAAAATATCCGTCGCTTATTTTAAGCTATCCTACGTAATAAGAAATCGATAAATTATTACAATTTTGACTTGCCGCAGAGGCGTCTTATTTTAAAGTCCCCCAATTTATTCGCGTCTCTCGCGAATTAAATTTATTTTAAGCTTAAATATTTATCCTGCGTACCCTCCCCCTCGAGCACAGATTTCGCCCTCTCCCTCAATCTTGTTCAGTGAGACAGTCAGATACAATCTGGACATTCCTGTCAATAATCGTCCCTCGATATCGCGAGCCGTTCGCGACCGCCTTTCAATTAACATGAAAATCTCTTTTATAAAGTACGTTGCATCGCGGCGATCCGCACGCTTCACAGTGGTATTGCATTAGTCGGGCAAGTATGCGAAAGTGGATGCGCGTTAAAGTTACATCCTGCGTGAGGCAACGTATTCTAGCAGAACAGCGGAAGTATTCCTCCGAAGCAGGAATACATGCTTATGCGCGCAGGCATCATCATCCCGCATCGACCTGCATTCCTCGCGTTCCACGGTGCGCGCGTTGCCTTCGCTACCGTTTATATCGTAAAAGGTTTACGTCCTTTGCACGCGAAGCTGCAGAATTCATGCCGTACGCTATACCTCGCGAATGCGAACATATTCGTCCTTATCCACAATCCATCATCATTTCGAAGTCGTTCTTCTTAGCTCGCGCGCCGGATGTCACTCAAAAGTGTGAATTAAAGTTTCAATTCGATCTTTCGGATAACGTATTTTTATACCGATCGCCGATACACATAATCGATTACACATGAAAAGAGACTCGTCGAGCGCGTTACTCTTTACAACTAAGCCAACCCTTTACTTGGCAGTCCCAAAAAATTGAAGAAAAAAATTTTGGAGTGTTTCTAACTTTATATTTTTTTACCCCATTTAAATGAAATTTTTTTTACTTTAATTTTAAATAACATAAAAAATGATGTCTCCTGAATGCAGCTATATTGTTTTCAAAATATCATTTTGAAAATATTTTCAAAGATTTTTATTATCTAGTACAAATCAAAAGTACTGAAACACCGACGAATAGAATGTTGCTCCAGAGAAACTTATTTCAGTCGTATATTTCTTTAAAACGTTCAAATCTCGCCATTTGAAGTTGTATATCTTTTTTTGGCGTATTCATTTTTTCCGAGTGTATTTTTTTCTAACTTTTAGGTGTAATAATTTCCATATTCGCGCCGCTCCGACATCTACTGCGGGTAGGAGTCGTGTGTTTTTATTCAAAACACTGTCGAGCTTCCTCGCATTGGAGAAGTTTCTTCAGCGGGTATGGTTAGCCGCCGCAACAATATTTAGCGCGATTCCATTGACCCGGCTCTGTTAACTGCACTTCTCGTGCTAATCGAATTGGTTAATGATTTATGATCTTTCACGATCGTTCGCCCGTAAGATTCGCTCCATGTGGCCCGAGCATGTCGCCGCAAGAGCCCGGACACGCGCATTGCTCGCCGTTGCGTAGAACAGGTCCACGATACCACGACGTGGACATTAATGCCATATTTCATTGCGCTCCGAAACAGTCGCCAGCCATCGAGGCGAATCGATCCTGGCGGCTTTGTCTCGTACGGTACAGTAAACGTAGTAAACGCCTTTTTTACTTTTGCTAGCCAACACTTTCGTCTTGTTGGACATCTCTTTAGATAAGTCTCGTCAGAACAAATATTCAAGAATTTATGCTACGGCAGCTTCTGTAATAGACAATGAGGAAACTTAACTACATGGAAATGAGTTTCGAACAGAGTGTCAGAGACACGAGAGATCAGGTAAGCGTAGCGTCGAATAATGCATGTTGGAGAGTCCTACCGAAACGCGCCGGGGAATGAGAGTAGAGTATCAAGTACGACACGAGTCAAACGTCGTCGACCCTTCTCAAAAGGGAAATCATTTTCTAGATGTTATTTATTTTCCCTCGCAAACGGTCACGGAATATCTAAGCACTCTAAGCGCTATATTTTTTTCGAAAAACAAGAGAAATGTTTGTTTAGTTGTGTAGCAAACCATTTATGATGGCTGCTGTAAGCCCAGAAGGAAAAAATAGTCGACCCGTCGGCCCTGTAAATCCAGCGGTGGCAATATCGGCTGCCGCTAACGTTTCGACGGCCAACATTTGCCCCTTTCAACACGAGATTATTAAGGCTGTCCGGGGCGAACGTCGTTTTTTACCGGTGAAACAAGGCGGTGTCAGGAGCCGGCGGCGGTTTCGGTGAGCCAGGCGAACGCGAATGATTAATAGTACTATTGGTATTAGTTGATGACGAGAGAGAAACGATTCCGGCATCTTTGGCATCGTGGTGCGATGGTGTTTTTTTTTTTTTTTTGAAAGTGTATCTAACAACAACAACAACAACGTCAGATTGAAAGTCGCTGCGGTTGATAGTTTTCGAATCACAGCTAGATCGAAAGTATTCATCAATCGGATCTTTTACAGTTAAAATGACACGCCAAATAACGAAGCATAAAACTTAATGACTTGGAGTCTGGAAGTCGCGAATTAAGAAAAAAAAATGCAAATCGCGCTGAAAACTCGATAAATTGGCGCAACGCGTTTAATCTTTATGAATATTCCAATATTTATATGTTATGCTATTTACTTGCTATTTGCTTACACTGGTTTAATTGGTAGTTACGCAAAAATAATCCAATCCGCAAAGTTATGAAATACTATTTCTGAATTTTAGTTTTACCAATAGATGGTCCATACGTCTTTCTATATAGTATAATACAATAGAAAAAGCCTCATGGGTGCTTAAAATTGACAAAAAAATAGTTTTATTTTGTACAAGTTGTATTATTTTTTACTGGTTGCGTCTTTTATCCATTTTTTTAAGAGTCAAATTTGTCAATGAATACTTTCAAAGAGAAGAAAATTGATCATGCCTGAACAATTGTGAAGAAGGAATCTCAGTACTATCCATATCTCTTAAATCACGTAGGAAAGCTTCCTTTTTCTCGAAACGTATTTCATGTGAATCGTTCTTGCATAACTACAGTCAATTATGGCACTGTGTACTCTCGAATTTACTCGAGTGTAGTAACCGCCGTCGCTTCGGTTATGATTCACCGTCGGTGAACGACAAATTTTTCAGACACAAATCTTTCGCCCGCACGACCCGGGCTCTCCGCGAGGTACTTTCTCACTTCGCCGAACTTCGGAGTGCCGTCGCGACATTTACTTTCCAGCGACGTCGAAGTGCCGCGCGAACGGACGGTAGTTCCATCGGACAAGATCCGTTATCCTTCCGCAGTTTTCCGTCGCGCTCGTCGTTTTCTCGTGAAAAAGTGCCGGCGAAGTGGCCGGGTGGCGTGCGAAATGTAAACGGATTGCCCGGACTGCAGCCGACATTAATGCCCAAAGTTGCACCATGGGCTCTCTCGCTACTTCCGGTACGCCGCGACCGACACCGTGATGTATAGCGGGGCCACAATGTTCCCTCGTGTTGTGAAACACGTTGTTCGCGCGGATTTAACCCTTTCGCCTCCCGAATCGCGACGTGCTTTTTCTTCATTTGCGACACACAGACGCGCATACGTGTCGTCATAAAACAGCCGTGAATCACGCCGGCTGATTTGCACACCCCCGACCCGAGTGATATGCATTTCGAGGCGCTGATATTAAGGTTGGACGGTGATTCAAAAGCGACCAAAATTCGATATTTAATTTGGATTCCCCACGTGTCAGCGACACCCATGTTCCGGCTCGTATCTGCTTTCCGTATCTTTGACAGTCAATCGCATTTCGGATCCCCCTAAGAGATTTGTTGCTAATTTAGTCGGTCGGTTGATTAGTGAAACTTCAATCAATTACATGATTACATCTGCAATTGGCACCTATATAACGGTGTCGAGCGCGCATATATATATGTACACGCGTATCGGGTTCTCCGTATTTCCTGTCATTTACCGATCCTTAGGTCAATATTCCAAATCAATTTACAATCGAATTTATTTATAGGATATCGAACAGCGAGAAACTTTGTTAACCCAATCAGGTTTCGTCGAACAGGATGGAATAAGCCACTTTAAATTGTCGAGTCATTCGATCACTTGGCCGTTAAATATCGGAAAACGTAATCAACACAAGCGACGAGAATTCTTACGACATTTAGAGCGGAGAGCGCAGAACGCGTATGAATTACTTTTCCGGACGTTAAGAAGTTCGGAAGACACCTCTGCGATGCAAAGTTACTCTCGTATCCTGCTGATGCAACTTTATCTCTGTTGTACAATAGCTTATAAATAAATTTGAGAGAGAAACTTAGCGCGGAGACTGCGAGTTTTGAGGATAAAAAGTTTTCAGGCGTACGCGTTTTCGCGGCATTAAATTCCGCAGTCTCGTAATGATTAAATTCAAATACTTTCATAAATACATGCCGCGGAGCACGCCCGAATGAAAGTTACACGAGCTTGTTTTTTCACTCCTCATATCATTTTTAATTTTATTTGGAATTTTTAATTAATGACGTGTGTAACTAAAAGACAGGGAGCTATTAGCGCGGTTATTGGTACGCGCATTATATCACGATGTCTTCTGCAATTTGGAGAGATACACGCGACGTGTACACACAAGGACAATTTTACGATTTTAACATCCACAATAATCAATCTCGGATGCACAGCTGCGTTCTCGTATACAATTTCTATTATAATCGCATTTATAAACACATACGTAATTATGGACGGTCTATTTAACTATCAGATACGCATATTGAATAGTAATGCAACGTAACGTAATTGTTAATAGACTTAATGGAAATTACGTGACTATAATTTTTTAACGCGCGCGTAAAACGCGATGATACGCGCGTTTCGTAAACGAAATCACAGGTGTAGATGCAAATCAAATAAGCTGCATGAAATCAAATAAGCTGCCTATCGTTCATCAACGGTATAGGCGAATATATTAGCGTTTGTAAACATTGATATATGGTGTCGTATATGGTGCAATTAGAAAATTAAATCGATTGATAAAAGGAGGGCTCGTCACTTCTGGGTCGATGTAAGTCCCTAACTGTAGAAAGATTACGTTCGAGATTGGAGGAAAGGAATCACACGAAGGGGCAAGTTTTCGCTGATTCGTTTCACAGAGCCGGAATATAAAACCGAGAAGTCGCCGGGTTGCGAATTAGCATTACTTCAGGATAAGCCGGGTGTGTTTTATTGTACGTGAATTGAAATCCGGTTTCCCGAAATTGCGAGGAGTTCTAATCCCCGCTGTTACAGGCTGTTACCGAGTAAGCCAGCCGCCACTAGTTTTCCTTAACTTACAGCGCGGTATACGTTTCTAAATTGGACGGAAGTCTCCGGCAAAGAAAACCAAGGGTCCTGGATTGGCTCGTGAAATTAGGTCGGGGTGAAAAAAAGAAGAAAAAACCAAATCTTTTAACGATCTCCGTCGTGGTAAAAATCAAGAGGCGTCCCCCGCGAACGTGATATTTGCCCTTCAAATTTCCCGTCAACTTGGAGAGATTCGCCGATAATCGGAAATTCACTCACGTCGTTCACGGATATTCTCGAGAACGCTCGCGAGCGGTGTCTGATTTTGCCGAGATCAAAGTCAATTCGATCTCTCACTGTAAAATATGATGTCGTGGCGGACACTTGTCGTCTTGTAATCATACTACTAATCGCTCGCAAAAGTTTAACTGAATAATCTACTATCTGTCTGATCACTTCGCTTGTCGACGACAAAGATCAATAAAAATCTCAATAATCATTTCTTACGTTAAGTATTTACTCTTATCGTGTAGTCTCTTTGAGATCGCGCGCTTGATATTATCGATTACTCTTAATCACGGATTAGATCACTTCACTCTCTCCGGATAGGCCAATGTCCTGCCGGCTGATAAAAACGCTAGAAAATAAAACGAGCAAAAACGACTGGCAGATCAGTCTCGTCTCGCGCACGGATTTAGGTCGGCCAAAGACAAATCTTTCGCGCAGATCCGTGACAAGATAGAGACACGGAAGCGCGTCTTTTTCTCTAGCTACCTCGTGAAAGGGGGCTTTCGAGCACCCTGAGAAACTTGCCGCGCTTGCGGACACCCGCGAAGTCAGTCTACTCAGTGAGCTTCTCATAATCGTTATGCCACTTGTGTTGCCGCGAAAAGAAAAAAACAAAGTAGAAGGAAGCGAAAGCTATCCTTCGTCTTAAGACAGGAGATTAATTATTGTTGTGCCAACTTTATTACTATCGTGCAAAGGGTATCTCAAAAGGAGATCCTTCTTTTAACTACGGAAAGGAAATTAATAGATCTTAATTGCACGCTTTTCTCCTCTAAGTAATTATATGCATTTTAGGATTAATAAACTCTATCTTTCTCTCTTTCTTTGAAGAAAGATATTAAAAATATTGCTTTTGCTTGTTTATAAAGTATACGTTCCGTAAAGTACAATGAAATCCGTTTCGAGATTAATAAATTGCGAAGTACGCGCGCACAAAATATGTTACAAGAGAGAAAAAAATTTTTTAGAAGATTTATTTATATCACGTACAGAATCATGCCACGCAATCGCAATATCGCTTTTTCAAAGAGCTTTTTCAATTACAAAAAAAGACCAAGGTTTGCGTTGTGTTAAAGGAAAATATTGACCAACTATACGATTTACGTTCCAATTGAAATACGTCGTATACACATCGTCGTTAAAAAATATGTTCAAAGTCTCCATGAGAGATATCGCTATCTCGCGACTCCGCAATCACCGTCTTCACGTGAAGTAGTCGCAGATCCGGCGAAAGGAAGCTCAGAAGTTCGCGAGCGGATCTGGGTCGGTACCAGACGAATCTTTCAGCGATGCATGACGAGATAAACACGCGGGCACAAAGGAAGTATAATGCAGCGTTTTTCTACGGCACATCCGATGCAGCAGTCGCGGAACTTTGCCGTCGCGTGACCGGCGAACACTCTCTGGCTCGAGTCCTTCGAAAACAGAATGAACGACGAAGCGAAAAAGCTGTTTATACGCTAATCCGTATACCAGTCCTCGACGAAAATAGCGCGGCTTTTAAATGCACCTGCTTTTTTCCGTAGTCAGTGCTTAAACGGCGTAAATACTTTCAGTCTAAGAAACGTTACGGTCAACCGGCGATTATTCAGGCAGTTATTCCGCGGGATTGACGTTAACTTTCCTTCGTCTTTTTCGAATCCTCAAAGTTAATCGCGTCCAGTCGCCGCGAACGTGTCCGCATTCGTGTTTTTACTCGAGTTCGTTCAATCGCGTCTTAAGGCTCTTAACTTAATGGTGACACAATGTAATCTCCATTGCATACTTGTCGGACACTCTCTCTGCCAATTCAGTCTCTACTTGAGACCGAAAGATTCCAATAGGATTTGCAGGAGTCACAAAGGTGATTATGAGCCAAAGCTGAGTTACAAAGGGGCGAGCTTAACGCGTGCAGACCGCATGCTACCATGCGCGCGCGGTTATTTTAATAAATAAAAATATTTACCGCGATACTCTCTCCACGAAACGCGCATGAGGAAGTGAGTCGCACGGAAAGCACCATCGATCCAAACGTATAATCGTATCGGCTTCAATTTCACAACCGTGGCATCGTGGTCTTGCCTGGTGGAGCCATAAAGGCCAGAGAAAGGGGCGCCGACGGAGGCCAGACGGAAAGGAGCGCGCATAGTACGTTTTACTTCGTCGTTTCTTTCGCGTCGTTGCGTCCGCACGAATCGATTTTTCCTTGTCGACTTCCACTCGCGATTTCATCCTGATGACCGACGGCGCGATCCTTAGCAACGAAAAACCGCAACGACTTCCTTTTTGTCCTTATTTGCCGCCGGCTTTTTCTTAACCCCCTCTCCTCCCTGTCGCCCAGCCAAACCATTTATAAATTGTCATAACCTCCGCACTATCAATGGAGGTTACATTCGCCTTTTCTTTCTTTTTTTTTATAGCAGGAACAAATAGCGCTATTTGCTCTTCGCGGATAGTGTTTGCGGTTTGTGTTTCGGATTATCTCTAAAGTGAACGGACGTATCCTTAAAGGAATGAATCCTTCCAGCAATTTGAAGTTGATCTTTTCCTTGGCTACCCACTTATCCCAAACCCCATGCTTTATCTCACGGTAAAGTTTCAGTTTACACTACAGAATGTAAATAATATTCATGTGTCTAAAAGTTTTCTGTGAAAAAGATATTCATATCAAACCGTAAAATATGAGATGATAAAAATGAACAGGGAAAATAAAGATTCGCCAACTCGCGTTTCTTTTATTCCGCGCCGCCCAGCTACTGAATTAGTATAATTCTCAAATTACTCTGAGTGATCTCGAATTAGGCCGGAATCGCGCGGAGACATAAGCGTTTTTATCAAAAATGTCTTTAGCCACCGCTTTTAGGTACTTAATTAGAGGCCTCTCTTGACGACCACTCGAGTAAATGATGTTACCAATTAAAAATAATTACACTCTAGCGAGACTGACGAGTCCCTAATGTCGCGTTATCAAGAGAGGCCGTGCTCGCGGCTCTCACGCAATGCACCTGCAAATTGCTTTGAACGCAAGCATTTTTCGAGAATGTCCAGGGAACGTGTGACTCTTGCGACTCTTTGACGTTGCTAGTTTTCGCTTGGGGAACGAGGTAGAATGAGCGCTTCATCACGCTCTCTTAAAAAAGAAAATATATTAATATCATGAGTAAACGCGCGGCGGAAGAGCAGGACACGCCCGCAGATGTGTTGATAATTTTCCTTCCATATTACTACATTTAGTTAGGCGCGCACCGGACGCAGTTGTACGTGACATGAAAAAATTCCGGCTGCACGTAGTGCAGAGTCGAACAACAATTTCTTTCTCGCCTGGGCGTCCTTCGATCCGAAGCGAGACACATAGAATGCGGGATGTATCACGGAAAATACAAGACCCGTTTCTCCTGTCTCCTTACGCCGTTCCTTAACTCCCGCCGACGTCGACAGGCTCGGTGTGTCTCACGTCGTTGCGTCTCTTCCGCGTTGTTGCACCAGATCGAATCATTTTCTTCGTCGAGACCCTCGTCCGCTCCACTTTCGTACTCGTACACGTAACCGGAATGTCGTGTAAGAAAACCGTGTTCCCATAAAGCAGATTCTCCGACCGGCGATTTTCGGCAACCGCTCTCCGGTGTGCGTTGATCCGGGAAATCGAATTCGTATTTTTCCGTTTCGCCTACTGACTTCCGTGTATTTATATTCGACCGCTGTCGTTCCCACTATCTTTCAGACACCGAGAAGGAAACAATGTAATTACGATATTACCATATCCTATATTTATACACCCGTATGTACTAATAATGAGAATTGTTCGAGTCACAAAAAGCAGACTCGAATCACGAAAGGAATCGCGGATGACAAGCGCGAAAAATGAAACATAGCGTTAAAAGGATCTGGAGAAGAAGCTAAACTTTGTGAGAACTTTCCTTTGCGCTTAAAATAGCGTCAGTTACAATAAGATTCGTATCAAACTATAAAATTGTACCTTTCAATAAATTCAGGCCCGGCATTCACTCTTAGTAGACTTGAATAAAATAATTACAGAGGACATAATTACGGAGTTATTAAAAGTTGAAAAGTTTCGTGTAATTAAGCATCAAGACGACAACAGCTTATTCTTCGAGTGAATCCAGATAAATTACACCTCACCAAATCTTAATGTAAAGTACAAAAGTTATTAATAAGCTTTAAAATGTTTTGAAACAATCAAATTCCATTTCAAGTTTCCAAAATTGCAGCGGAAGATCCCCTCCAAAACTTACCAAGGAATATTCTCATGTAGTCTGATACGAATCCTCTAGGAGGATTCCATGTACGTAAAACAAAACTCTCTTGTCACCGAATGTATGACTTTGTGATTTAACACTTGACTTAATCATGTTACCGTGACACAATCCGTAATATGATTAAGTACTAGAGAGTCTATCGCCAAACCAACAAAGCCACAGATCTCAAATAAGAGGAAAGAAATGTAGTAGTACAAAATTAGTGGTACAAGTCACGAAGTCCCGCTTTCGAATATTCATATGCGGGAGAGACTTCGGGACGTCGGAGGACGCGTCGTGTCGGGTCGAAGGTAAGAAGGGTAGGACGCGGCCGGCACTGCTGCTGTTGCTGCTGCTGCAGCATTGTCGACCCTTTGTTTCGCGCAGCCATAGGACGCGGATATCGCGAAACAATGCGCGAGCCTCGAGCGACGCCGAGGAAGGGATCGCACTCTCGGTAAAAAAGAGGCAGATGGGACGGAGAGTCGGACAAAGAGGGTGAGAAATAGGTACAGAGATACCGTAAAAATGAGATAAATAAAACGAGAGACAAGAAGAAACCTGGAGAAAGAGAGACAGAGAAAGGGGAGAGAGAGAAAGAGAGAGAGAGAGAAAATAAAGAAACGGTGATAGCCGTCAAAAAAGAAAAACAATAGAAAGGTATGATATGAGAGAAATGCGAAAAGAAATAATTGTAAAGAAATTAAGAAAAAACGAGAGGATAAAAAAGCAAAAAAGTGAAAAAGAGAAAAAATTAAGAGATAAGAGAGAGAAAAAACGATATCTAGCAGAAAGAGGAAGATAAAAGATTATAACGCGGAAGAAGGGCAAGGGAAATGGCAACAGCAGATAAGATGAAAAGCGCAGTGGAAGGCGAGAAAAAGAGCGGTAGTTATCATGGTGACAGTTGACAAGAGGTAAGATAACGAAAGGATTGCGAGAAAGATAAATGTGAAAAGTGAAGATAGCGGAAAGGTAT
>NW_022639486.1:1572335-1577740 GCF_010583005.1 Odontomachus brunneus | reverse complement strand
GCAACGGAGCCAGTTATATTTTCCTCGTTTTGCCAAATAAAGGGACCCGCGAAGGCACTTAACGTTAAACATAGCCGCGAAGGCACTTAACGTTAAACATAGCCGCGCTACAGTAGCCCCCTTTTTTACGACTCTATCAAGGGAGAGATAAAGAAGGAGAGAGAGAGAGAGAGAGAGAGAGAGAGAGAGAGAGAGAGAGAGAAGGTGGGAGAAGCGAAAATAGCCGAACGAGAAAGAATTAGAGAGAAAGAGAGACGAAACAGAAAGACGGAAGAAACGCGATGAATACTTCGGTACGGAGATAGATACATAGATAGATAAATAGACAGACACAGAGAGACAGAGAGAGAGAGAGAGAGAGAGAGAGAGAGAAAGAGAGAGCGTGGAAGAACATCGCGGTTATTACGAACGAGCGGAAAAATGCCGGCCCCGCGTCCACATCCCGCTGGTTTTCCCACTCGCGTTTTGGATTAAATAAGAGACGACGCGGTGGCGGAAGGGTTCAGTTCGGTTTTCGAAATCAAGCGCGCTGTTGCCCCTTGCCAAAACCGCCGCGCAGCGAATCGATAAGTCCAGTAGGTCACGTAGTGTCGGCATGGAAAACTGTGCCAAAGTCTTTTCTTTTCCGCTCTTCCGGCTTCTCTCTCCTTCCTCCTACGTTCGCCGCACAACGCGGCGCGCGAAGATGTTTCCATCGAGATAAAGAAGATATCGACATGATGGTAATAGCGTGAGAACCTTCTTGTTCCGGTGAGGGAAGGATTACGACATAAGGATAAAGTATGAGGATCTCTCTTGCCTCTCGTGAGGAAAGATGTGATGTTGAAGACAAAAGCACGAGATGCCTTCTTCTCATCTTGATGAGAAAGCTCACGGCGTGAGAAGCGTGAGGAGCATGTAAGGACTTTTCTTCATGATAAGGAAGAGATCGATATAAAAGTAAGAGGTAAAAATCTCTCCACAGGCAATGAAAACAAATTCAACATGATGAGGAGAAAACGTGAGGATATTTATAATTCGAAGATAAAAGATGGAAATGTGCAGCAAAGGGGTGAAAATTTGTTGAATCTGTTTCATAATAAATTATCATACAGGACAGTAAAAAGTACCTTCTCGTTGTGTTCTCTCACATTAACAGTCTCCTATTAAAGAATCGGATACGTGCGTATAATAAATATTTGTCACGCACTTGAAAGATCGGTAGAAAGTGAAACATAGATAAAAGGGGACTCGACGCAAAAATCCAAAGTTATTCGACAGCACCGGTACAATAGCGCATGAACAGCGTACTCGAGTACTCTTTCCACTGGTCGCGTTTCGATGAATGATCGACTCGAAAATCGCCGCGATTTATGACGCTGTCGCGAACGAGGCCAGCCAGCACGGTGTGGTGGCGCGCGCGATGTAACGGGGATGCAAAGTTGTGCGCAACTCGGCGGGTTACCTCGTCGTCGTGGCGTAACGGACACGCGCGCCGACACATCATCAATGCCGTTCTCTGACAAAGACGGACTTCGTGGCCGGCACTGTCGACCGGAGAAACGCAGATATCAACACCCTGCCGTCGTCCCGTTCCTCGCCGATGGTCGAAGAGCCTGTTTTTACTAGCCGAAGGCCAGCTACGCATTTATGCCGCGCGAGCCGAGTGGAAATAGAGATGCTGAAGTATCGATACTATAGGAAAAAATTGCCAGTATTAAAGTATCGATACTACCGATATGACGACAATATAGAGGTATAAATGTTACGAGTGTTTTAAGCATCGTTATCGGGTATCGATACTTTGCTTCCAATATCGAGTATTTTTGGCGTATCTATACTTGCGATGGTGATTTCAACGACGAAACATTATATGGATTTATAACGTTTCTAATCATAATTTTCTGTGATCGAAAACGAGATTGTATTAGCTACATCGCAATATATACACATTTACTTACAGTAGAGTTACCCTAATCGTCAAATTATAATATTTAAATGAAAAACTCGTATTAAAAAAAAATTCCGGATCATATAAATTAGGAATTGTTTGCGCAAACGAATCGCGACGCCGAGCGTTACCGATTTAGACGCACCCCGCGATGCCTTTGGAAAGCTTCTTCTCGACATAGACGTAAATCAGGTCATCGTAAAAGGGTCAAAATGCGGACAAGGATGAGGAGGATTAAAGCAACGATAATGTCGAATCTCAGCGCTGCTATCTGCCATATTGGTGGAATTGATTGCGAACTCCCGTCACGTATCACACACACGCACATACACACATACACACATACACACACACACACGCGAGTGTCGGTTTCGCTTATATTCCACCCTCGTCGGTTAGAGAATGACTTTCTGAGCGCACGGTCACCGTTGAACCCTACGAATTGCCGACGTTATGCGATCAAAGGGCGCGAGCGATCTCCCAGCTGATCTGGCAAAAACGCGCCACGTCGCGACACGCTGTCAAACGATCGAAGAAAAATGGAGCTCATACGACGGCGAATAGGAACGAGTGTAGAGGGGAAACTCGGCTAATCCCGCGATAATTTAACGTCAGTGTCAGCAGAACACGCATCTCGTTGGGCTGATTGTTTAACTCTCTCTCCTGTCGGCACAAAACCGGTATGAGAAATTCAGTATGGAGAAACTTCTGAGATTATTAATTCAGCAAACATCTTCGGAAATAAAGAAAGAAAGAAAGAGATCTAATAAGTAAGATCTAATCAGAAATCAAAAGAATTCTGCAAAGCACGTGATAATACAAAAACAGTATCATCCGTCTTGGAGAAAGTTATTACAAGGTCTGTTCTGAAGAGAAAATGTACAGTGATCAATTTATTAAAATTTAATCATTCTAAACTCTCGAATTAATAAAAATAATTGTATGAAACGAAACAAAATGTCAGATTGACTTTTTGTCGCAGCTAAATTATTAAGTCTACTTCTCATTCGTCAACCATCTCTGTCAGTTAACAAATTTTTTTTCAGAATTGCCGATGTGTAATTTATCGAAAGAGGAGTAAGCGCCAAGGGCGCGAAAGGAAGCCAAATCGACACTGGTTGATATCCACAATCTCTGGATCAAATCTGAAATAGCGGTAACTCTGGTAGCGAGCGATTGGGAAAATCCGTAACACCGTCTATCAACATTCAACTCGTGAGGGTGAGAGAAAGGGGCAAGGGGGACCTAAACAGTTTGTCAAGAGAATCCAATTTCGTAGATCCCCGAAGGTACCAACGATCATTGCCTACCGCGAACGGCAGGGAACGCACTTTACGGTATATGGAGATTTATGGGCACTCACGGTGAGAACGGGTTGCCGTTTTCCCTTCGCATTTTAGTAGAGGCATTCCAACGCACGAACGATACAATTAATCTTAACCCGCGTTTTTCTTTACTTTTTAGTGCGTCTACCGTATAAAGACGACGATATGTTCTTACCGAAGTTAAAAAGGTAAGAAAAAGTAGAGTGCGAGCATATAGTTGACATAGAGTGAAGCAGTTTGCAACTCGTTGTATCATAAAAATATTATACTCGACAAAATGACCAAATTAGAAATATTTAGAAATTTACAAGTTGCAAAATTTTTGTAAATTAACAAGATATTTGTTTCGACTTTCGAAGAAGAATTGATAATTATATTACTTATTATAGTAGCCTTACAATAACTTCAACATACACCCGTCACTTAGAGAGAATATTTTGCAAACGCGTATACGAGAAATTTATTCTAAAATAATAGCATGTAAATATATTATAAGTCTGTAAGATCTAATAGTATTAAACAAATTTCAATTTATAATTTCTGAAATTTATGTTTTATAAGATGCTTTAAGAGAAACAGGAATTAGGAAAATACTTCTGCGTAAATAAAAGTGCTTGCCCTTTTTTATTTACGAGAACACGCGTGGTCCTTAATGTTTAACACAGTGTCTCTCTTTTCTCTCGAGCAAATTCAGTTTCGAACTGTTCGGAAACCCGTTCCGCAATCACAGTAGAGGTAGTGGGCGAAAGGAGAGAAGAAATACGATATCCATTCGGAGAGGAGGATCGGGTCTCCAAGTATGTTGCTTCTTCGCAAGATGTATTCGTGCTTGCGACCTCTCTCAGAGTGTGTTTACGAACGATATAGTTGCCATTCCGGAGACAAACTAGCCGTGAGGAGAATGCGGACTTTCGTGTCTGAAGAACACTCGCCGGCGATTCTTGCGAAACCTCCCGAATATTTTTCCATCTCTCAACGCATAATGCATGTGACGCTTATACGGAGTGTCCCACGATATTTTACTATGTTAGAGATCCACGATGATATAATGAAAGAATCCAAAAATGGACTAAGAAGCCCCGGGGCGCGCGCCAAATATTATACGGTAGATAAAAATGACTGATGCATCTCGAACTGTGTTTCCGCGGGAGGACCCTCCCAGGTAGAGAATATTCTATCTTGGCAAGCACCACAATAGCGTAACAGACATTGCTCCAAAGCACGAGGCATAAAAACAACCGCGAAAAGCACTCCAATATAAGGTCGAGTAGAATTCCCGTTTCTTCGTGAAGACGCCTACTACAAAGATACGCGAGCGTTATCGATACTCCGATACCTTAACATCGTAACCGAGGGTAAGGTCGTAACCTACGAGAATTTTTATTTTAGGATATTATAATGCTAAATATATAATAAAATTTTCTTTGTTTAACATCAAGAGATGTGATGATGTTTATTTTCGCGAGACTCGCGCAAGTTTTCGGACTCTCGCTTGAAATCTCGAGGCGAAATGCGGTACACCTAGTATATCGAACAAAACGCGTATCACGGCGTTAACGTGCCGCCGCTGCGTCGCAGCGGCGAGGTATAGCGTCGCGAAGTTGCATAATGCATCATCAGAAGCGTACATAAGGCAGTGTGCCCGCGCCCCGAGTGCATCGCCAAACTTTTCTCTCGACTGTGCTTTCACGGCGGATCGCTATTACGTCGTTCGCATGGCCGAGAGAGAGAGAGAGAGAGAGAGAGAGAGAGAGAGAGAAAGGTAGTGGCCGAGGACAGCGAGAAGAGGCCAGGTGCTTTGATCTGGCTGGAACTTATGGTTATCCGATAAGCGCCGGGGGAGAGTAGCGACCCACCAGGGAAAGGGTTCGGTCTCTGCATCACGCCCGATCAGCCACCTTCAAGGATGGCAGGTTCTTTTGTCGTCGTCCATCCCGGCTGCCGGATAGGACTAAATTTAAGAATAAGATTGCCGAGAACGGCTCCTCGCGGCGAGGTGGGGCTTTAGCTCAGAAAATATTGGGTCTTTAGCAAACAGCTTAATAGAGGAGTTTTGAGGACACGTGATAGATTAACTTTGCAAGATACAATTCTATTTCATTTCGTGTCCCTCTCTCTCTCTCTCTCTCTCTCTCTCTCTCTCTCTCTCT